>NC_134460.1:31053896-31366896 GCF_047948215.1 Lycorma delicatula
TTCTTCCAAATGTTTCTTTTGTTCTATAAATTTCTTATCTGACACAAGACGACTTTTTTTAGATTTTTCAGACAAACAAGAGGGTTCATTAATCTGATCATCTGAGTTGCCTTCATCAACTTCCTGGTTTGTGGGCAAATTTTTGTTATTTTGAATCCACGATGAGGCTTACCATCTTCCCAATCCTACAGTGTTTAAAAAAATAGTTTTACAAACACTTATTCTTATTCCATTCAACTCTAAGTGAAAATAATAATTACAATCAGGTTCAATTAAGTTTCCAAAGCTGTGTATTTAATATTTAGCCTGCAGATTAAAACAAGGAGGGATTGACTGATTGATGAATCCTTGATTAATTATTTTTCTATCATGTTCTCCAATACTTCTGTATACTTCAGTTTTGTATTTCCTAAACTCAATTTACAGTTGCAATTTTGTTTCAGTTTTCTTAGTTCTTTTCTTGATTATACTCCGATTTTCCTGAAACATTATCTTTTTTTAAACCTTTATAATTAAGTCCTTTCCCTCCACTACCTTTATGTATATTTTTTTTTCAAGACCACAGTTTGTATGAATGTAGATTTCTTTTCCAAGACCATGGTTTGTATGAACAATTACTTAGTATAGAATTCTGCGATTCTTCCAGCATTTCTGAACAATCATCAAGGTCCAACTATTATACTACTTCTCTATTTTCAATATTATTTACAGATGGCTGATCTTGAACTTCTTGGATATTTGAGGATAAATTTTCAATTTCCATATTCTCTTCTAAATGGTATGTAACTGGTATCTTAAAGTAATCCATATCTTTAAACTCGTTATCAGAGAAAGTGGCATTATTTTTTTGCATAATATAATCAAAGACAGTTGTAGAAATATTTATATCTTCAGAAATTTTTAAATTGCACTCATTGATCAATACAGGATCATTTAAGCAAGTTAAAGTTTGTAACAATCATTATTAGTAACATTGACATAAGCTAAATAAGCAGTAGCTGGGTTAAGATTATCATTTGATTCAGTTAATATTTCATCTACTACACTGTTACTTGAATCTGTCATGCTAGCTGAAATATCTAGAAAGTTTTCCCTATCCCCAGCAATAAAAAGGGCATGTTATTTAAGTGTAAATTATTCAATGTTTTATGTTCCTGTTATTTCATTTTGTACAAAATTTTTTTCCACTGTAATTTTTTTGCTCTTTCAACTAATTTTTTACATCGGTCACTCATATTTAATGAACGATCCACGTAACAGAAGAACATAATAAACTGAAAATTGCACTGGCAATTAAGCTTTAAAATACAAAAGAAGGGAAAGACAACTTTACAGAATATAATAAATTTTGGAAAAAACCCGCTGTCTTGTAAAATAGTAAGGTTTTAATTCTGTGCTATAACTCAAGATTTCAAATTGTTTGAAAGTACTTGTGTAACTGGCTGGCAGTAATGTACAATCTTATAAAAGATGGTAGGACAAAGCAGTTTTTTAAACTTCCCATCGAATGTGCTACTGATCAGAAAAGAAGTTACTATCATTATAGAGCTTAGAAACAAAGAGAAGGGAATCTAATGATGCAAAAATTTAATTTTCAATAAAATTCAGACTTAGCAGGTTTTGACTGCCAACCAACGATATACATATATAAAATTATACATACATATTTATGTATTTATATAGCCCATGACCCTCCCAGTAATGTAATGATTCCAGCACAGGGTCATACATCTAAATCTGTTCAGCTGTTGAGCTGCTACAGTGGAACAAACATACAAACATACATACATACACCCTAAAATACATTACACTCGTTTTTGGGCAGTTATGTAAAAATGAATTAGTTATGAAAACTTAAAAATCATTGGAAAAGCAGCATCATTGGCAATTGTCCTACAAGAAAAACTCATTAATGCTAAAACTTCTCATAACTTAAAACATGATTAGGAAGAATACATAAAATATAGTTAACAAATAAAAATATAAATGTTGGAATTTTTAAAAAATAATAACTGACTTTTCCTTCAGGACAACAAATTTGGGGACATGATCTGCTACTTTTTTTTTAAATTGGCAAACACTAAATATCAGTAGCAAAAGATTTTTAGATATATATATATATATGATATGTAAAAACTATATTTTTCAGGCAGGTACTATAAATACACATTTAAAATGTCAATTATGATTTTATCATTTTAAGACCAACTTTAAAGATTTTAAGACTGGATTTTAAGATGTTGGACTTTAGAACCTTTAAGATTTAAATACTTTTTTCTGAGTAGTCATTCAGAATTTTTTTTCCTAATCCAAATCTTAAAACTTCAAAAAAAAATTAAATCTTTCAAATTTTACCTTTTTATCCACCAAATTATAGCTTAGTAAAAATTAAGGCGAGTCCTTTTCAGGGAATACAAAAACAAATAACAATCTTTGTATATAATACAAACAGGAGTTATATATCAAGAGATAAATGGTTAACCACGCGTTTTCAGTTACCAAGAATAAAGATTAGAAGCCAAAATAATTATTTATTAAATAGAATACTGGTATCAAGTTTATATCTTAAATAAATGTCATCCGAGTGAGATATAAATGATGTTTTGAAAAATCAGGCAACAGGAAACGGATGTAAAACTAGAAAAAAGACAAGGTAGCCTCTGTATTTTATATATTTCAAGCTTACAAGAACAGAGTACAGCACGTTTCATTATAAATCACGACTAATTTTAGCGACGTCAACATTACCTAACATTTATAGTATACTATAACTTACTGCGTTATAACATACACACATCATTAAATTTTATTCTTTGCTTAGTTGTAAATTACATTTAAGGTGTCTTCACTGTTGAATGTAACATATTATTCAGTAGGTTAACACTATTAATTACACCAAATTAACAGGATGTTTGTAATTCAAAAATAGATTTTTTGATCAAACCCTTTTTTATTTTTTACCGAATAGTTTCAAAAGAAATCAGAGTACAGTTTACTAGAACTACTAGATGCATTTAGTATTTCCCCAGTCATCAGTTTTTATCTGTTACCCGAAAGGGAATCCTTTGTCAAAATTCAAAAAAAAAAACTTCCTACCAAAGTTTTTTAAATTATTTTTTACCTGAAATTTTTTACAAAAATGCATGCCAAACAAGTAATATTAAAAAATCGATTTTAAAAATTATTAAAAAAAAGAAAAAAAGAAAGCAGTTTCGTCATCAGGAATTGAACCAGGGTCTCAAATTTTGAAAAATGTTTTCTGTAAAAATTATTTTAAATTTTATTCGATTTAAATCTTTTATCAACAGATCGCCAACTACATAAATTATTTGCGATAAATAACAAAAGAGGTTTACTGAAAATGGGAGCTCTTTCTGTTCGAATATTTAAGAATATATTGCAAATTTTATAAATATAAATAAATATATATATATATATTAGCAAGTACAATATATTAATTACATACATTAGGTACAATTCATTTACTCTAACAATTCAGTATTTTGTCATTTTAGCTGCAATTCTCTATAATACCAGTTTTAGTTTTAAATCCGGTATTTTTCCAATTGGGAATCAGTAAATTGATTTGCATATTGTTTTGGCAAGAAACAGTCTAATACATTTAAGCATACCTATCACAAACTATTTAGAAATGTTTCAGAATATTTTCCAGGTGTATAGAAGAAGAACGGGTAGACGTCATTGCGATATGTGGATTATGTGAATTCTGCAGAGAGAATAAAGCCATTATCAACAGTCCATGATTACTTTGTCAGATAGAATACGGAAACTTTAAAAATGTTAGTAGATTATGACAGATAAAATCCATGATTCATTAATTTTTTATCTCGTGATAATTTACTTTAAAAAATAAATATATCAATAAAATATAGTGAGGTATGAATGTGTTATTGTTAGTTCGTGTGATCCGTTAAAAACATCGTTGTAGATCAACTTCATTTCTAAGGTTTTAATCTGTAGTAATTCCACATCGATGAAGGCATTAGGATATTTAATTGATATGAATACATTAAACCGACCCTCGGCTTCACTGTCTACAGTCGCTAACAGAAAACTTCCGTGTCAAATTTTTACGGCTTTCATTTCTAAGAGTAAGTACGGCTTAGTATCAATCATTTCCCTAGTTTTTTAAATTAATAAACGTGTGTTTTCCTCTTTTGATTTAGCGATAACATCAAAAGAATTAGAGAATTCTCGCTTTACATCAGTCATTACACTCTCCATTTCTCAGGCTATAAGTATGTAGTATGTATCAGTATTATATATACAGTATACAACTTACGTTACATCGATCATAGCATAGGAGACCATAAAAGCGCAACATCTGACCCTAATTCATAGGCTACACTTCACCACTTAAAGACACTTACTTCAAAACGGTTTCATAGATCAATACGCAATACGCTGTAGTATTTGTAGGTACAAAGGTACAACGCAATCTGTTTCAAAAGTGACCTTTAAATCAACAGAAGCCGATTCCAACGATTCGTTAAATAACTTTCAGATGTAGTTTATGTGTATGTATGATTTACTGCTTTTCACCTAGTTTCTGACATTAAATGAGCACCTGTCGCCTTGGGTATGATTTTATAGGTATGCATGTCGCTCTTATACGACATCCTTCGGATGTAAGGAGGGGGTTTTGTTCGACGAACTTTGTTCGTCGATATGCATTGTATCTTAGTCAAAGGTGAACGGCTTCTTTCCCATATACTATCAGCCGTAAATGTTCTTGACCCAGTCTAAGCTTTTAGATGAGCAAACATCGAGTACATGTTGTAGGTAATTCAATGTGTTTCTTTTCTATAGTTCGTCGTAAGCCTCCTCTTCAACTGTCCTTTCGCCTGTATTATCTATATTACTAGTTTCGTTACTAGATTTGATCTCATCTTCCTTATCATCATCGTATAATTCTTCTTCAACTTGTTAATTGAAGGGGTAGGTGATTTTTTCGTTCATGTAGGTGATTTTTTTTTATCCAAGATGTCATCGATCTTCTTCATATTTAAAGTTTTTTCTATTTTCTTCTAAAGATTTATTTAGGGATTTGAACACTAGGCAACGCCTCAACATCTCAGATAAATTGTTGACAGAGTTCATGTTTTACGTTTGATCGATTCATGCAACCTAGCCATTTATAATTTCAGCTTTTTGTCCTTCAACATGATCGACATAAAACTATGTTGTAATACCAACAATATTATGAATATCAATGTTGAACGGAACCGTTAATGGAGTAACGGTGACTAATAATCACCGTTAGATGGTCGGTTAGATTTCAACCTATCCGATATCTGCCAAGTCACATTATCTATAACGACAAAGCCATGACGGTT
The DNA here is from genome assembly GCF_047948215.1 of Lycorma delicatula. NCBI lineage: Eukaryota > Metazoa > Arthropoda > Insecta > Hemiptera > Fulgoridae > Lycorma > Lycorma delicatula. Next base: position 31,059,254 of record NC_134460.1, read on the forward strand.
ATTGCTCCAAGCCGTGGAGGAAACATTTAAAGTCGTTGAGCAAGATGTCAGTACTCACGTGGTTCTTATATACATAATCTAGATTAAGAACGTTCTGTTTGAGCACAATCAGAATGTTAGAGATGTCACGGATCAGGTGTTTCGGTGTCTTAGCGTAGGTTTCAGTCAGGTAGAAGCAATCGATATTGTGTCAACCGCGGGTAAACTACTTCCTTATGTTTTGCTGTTTTTCTTCAATCAAACCAACGAATATCATGAGTTTTGTCGAGGGTTTTCTTCAGGTGAAATGACCTGTTCATCTTTCAAATACGGGAAGTAGGCAATCTCAGGAATTGATCTCAATAACGTTTTTGAGAAACAACGCTTGAGCTGATATAAAGACTTCGAAAACACGTAAATAATTCTGTAGCGGAAACCGTTCAGATGGAACAGTAAACTGAAGTCAGCATTTCTTACCACACCTTGAACTACCGCATACTATACACTTGAGAGTACTCAGCAATAGTGGGTCGTGTCTCTTCCTTAACCCACTACCACCACCATAGCCACTTGTTACGGTGATATAGTCGAAATTAGACCCGTCAACGTTTCCTTGTTTGAGTAAAATTATCTCTGTTAGTGGTTTTTCAGTAGGAATAAGCTACGACTGTAGCGGGAATCATGTTTTGGTAATTCTTAAAAGATAGTATAGTCGACATATCACCTTTACTAAGTTGTGGCATTTCAACATGAGCCGGATCGTTGAAAGAATAGCGTTGGAAGTGAGCCTGCACTTCCTGTCTAATTCATCATCTTTTCGGAGAAAGGTGAAGCATTGTTAAAATATTTCAATTTTGGTCAATTTTATCGAACTAACCGTGAGAAATTTGATATGTAACAGTAGCGAACGACCGTCTCGTCCTTCAGGAAGAGTAAATCAAAGTGATCGGCTTTTGCCTCATCCTACACCTTTATTGGTTTTATTTAGTTATCTTTGTTTAGTGAGTATACATTTACCGAAATCTGATTGGCTTTCCCGAGCTTAACCACGTATTTTATTTCAATTGTAAATTTAACCATGCTTAAGTTATATTTGTCTTCCAAAACGCAGTATTGCTCATTTACCCTCTGAGGATCTCGTCGGTTACATGTTTGGATAATAGTCTATTTGAAGCAATAGTTGTTATTTCGAACGTTGATCACAACTTTACTATCTTTAGTTTCTTCAGGGAAATCGATTAAGGAGAGGTATTAATATCACTTAAGGAGAGGTATTTGTCTATTCGGACTAATAGACAATATACGCTCAGCAAAGACCATCCGCTTCATTTAGTTGGAAATTATGTCTCTTCGTTTATTATTTTATCAAAGGCCTTATTTAGAACTCTATCAATATCGGTTTTGTTGTGGTAACAATTCTGTTTTAAAGCTTGTTTTTTTTTGTATTCTTCGTTAGTGTGCCATTTTTCTACGTCTTTCGTGTGTGCAGTCAACGCTAAAGAGATATCGACTGTTGTCCGCCTTAATAAGAATGTGAAACGCTTTTGCGATCGCCTCTTCTACATTACCTAAACCTTGTATACCGTAATATTACCGCTGAAGATTGTTACATCGTCTTTATTCCACTCAACATTCGTTTTCCGTACAAAACCTTCTCTTTCTAGACAAGGGTGAGCGTTATAAAAATCGTCTTTTAATTGAATTTGTAAGCCGGCTTTCTATATCTTTCCCGATGCTGAGGAGAAATACGATACTGTTTGCTTTATCATAGAGAGATTTTTGTATTGATATAATTCCAGGTTACACTTTTACGCAGCTGTGCCAAGAGATTGAATACGTTTCATTCGCAAAGATCTAGTCTGGCCCGTTTCGATAGAGTTGATTAGGAAGCCTGGCATCAACGCACTGCGTTGGTCTAGTGCTGAACCCGTCTTCGCACATCAGCTGATTTTGAAGTCGAGAGTTCTAAGGTTCAAATCGTAGTAAAGGCAGCTATTTTTATACGGATTTGAATACTAGCTCTTGGATACCTGTGTTCTTTGACGATTTTTTTTCAATTAAACCATACATCTCAGAAATGGTCAACCTGAGACTGTACAAGACTACACTTTATTTACACTCACACATATCATCCTCTGAAGTAATACCTGACACTGTTTCCGAAGGTTAAACAAAAAAAAGAAAAAGCTAAGGCTGGCAAAATATGACTATTGTCCTACCAGTGCTTGCTAGTGATGTTGCCATGTAAACAGTGTTGCTTTTATACTACGGCGGATAACCTCTAGAGGTCGGTATCGAGCCCATACCGATTGACAATCGGTCGTCGTGGATACCACCTGTCAGGTGGTATCCACGACGGTGACAGGCTCCCGGTCTCGTATCCGATCTTGCTTCCGCTCCAACACTCCGTCTCGATCATCACCGGCCGAAGGTAACATCTGCTGCAACGCCATACCTTCACTGCGCTACCACCGAACCCAATCTCTGCACCTAGACTGATCTAACACACCTCTGACATCACATGACCTTGAATTCCACTTCCACCGGGCCAAGAATCTCTACACCTCGACAGATGGACCGCCTCCAGGTCCTTCCCACATCAAACGTAACAAGCTGGAAGCAACATCTCTTCACTAAGCTGTGACATCAGGTGACGTTGAATTGAGCTTGAACTAGCTATGTTTTCTTCTTATGTACGTATGTAAACGTATTGGCGTGTTTAAATATTAATAAGTTTTCACTGGATAAACCGATATTAATGAAATTTTGTACAGAGATTCGTGTCTACGGGGCAATCTGTAGGTAAAACTTTGGAGTTAAATATCTCTATTTTGGGTCAAATATTAAAAATTTGACCCAAAATTTCCCCTTTCCCTAAAATCGTAAACAGCTATCTTTCTATTTATTGCATATTTTATAACCGAATTTTTTAAATGTCTTCCTAGGCAAATCAGTAGTGCAAGCGAATCAAAAAAAATGTTTTGGAAGCAATATTTTTGTTAGGGCAGCCGATCAAAGTTAAAAAAAATCGTTTTTTTGCAATTTTTCAACTTTTTTTAAATTTATTTAAACTCTCAATATTACTAAAATTTTAAATAATCAATTTTTAGTAATAATATTAAAATAATGTTTCATCATAATTCACCCTCACCACCAAAAAAGAAAGTTTAGGTAACTTTAATTGGTTTGTAAATTTTTAGTGAATTTTTTTTAGGTTTTTTTATTTAACGTAATAAACATAAAAAATCAAACAATTTTTTTTTTGAAGGTGATTTTGGAGATGGGAAGCAGAAAAAAATAAAAAGATGATTTTTAAATGTTTTACGAACGTTATTTAACGTTTATTTAAACAAATAACGATAATTTTACAATAAAATTTTATAAATTATTCCCCACTCCAAAAGAGGAATCTTGTGTAACGATTTTCAAGTGTAATAATTTTTCCACTACAGAAAACATTACAACTTTGTTGTCAGCTTTTTAATAACTTCCCGATTTAAAAAATTGGGAATACTTTTGAAAGTATTTTTTGCGATTACCCAGTAATTATAAATTGTAGTTTAGACTACATATTTGTTAGATCTTCAACAGAGAGTAAGTTAATAATACTTTAGAGCACGGTTACACTATTTTCTATGAACTTTATTCAAACTTTTATTTTCTCGCTACACATTTTCTCAAGTATCTGTTATTTTGCAATCCGTAAAAATTTGAACATTATTCTACTGGATTATTTAATTTATTTAAGCGGATGTTAAAATTGTAATCAGTAAACTTAAATAAAACGTGTAGCAGCCATTGAATCTATTAAACTAATTAGTAAAAGAAATCTCCCTAACATACTCCAATATCCTTTTTTTATTCTTTAACCTCCGAGTCTACCGTTAAGCATTGCTTCAGAGGATGAGATGAATTATTTGTAGCGTGTGTGAAAATGCCATACCTGATCGGGATTCAAACCCAGGATCTCCGGATGAAAAACCGAGACGCTACCACTCGCGCCACGGATGCCGGCCCCCAATATCCAGTATCCTCTTAGAAAAATCTAACCGAAAATATTAAATGTTGGCATTTCAGATACCGATCAGAATTATGCGATCACTTGTACAAGACTGATTTTATGTTTCACATCATGTACTTCCTTCCCACTTGTTTTTTACCGTGAGAGTTTCGGTAGGTTAACAATATCACGAATTATTATTTGTGATATTTTTAATTTACGTTATTACGTAAAGTTTTATTTGAATTGAGTTATAAAAATTACATACAATATGAGTTAATATTTTCTTAGGTTAGTCAAACTACTGGATGTACTGACATCCAGTAGTTTGTTGTGTTAATGAATACTAGACCAGCCAATATTGTTTTTAGGTAATGAAAATGACATAATCAATGAAAAAAATAACTACTACGAAATTTATGAGGTAAAGTCTCTGAAATTAACTATATTTCTCACCAACTGGACAAAGATTCTTCAGATTTATCAATAGAATACCTACCATATATAATAAGTATTTTTACTTTCCCGGTGAATATACCTAGAATAGCTATATGAAGGGAAAGTGAGCTGATCATATCAAAAATCGGGTATAGTTTTTTGCAAATCTTTATGTTTTAGGGTCCAGCTAGTTTACCTAGACCAAAAAAAAAAACATATGTATGTAAGTATTTGCGTACGTTATGTGGTCACACTGCTTTTGGCCTTTTATCTATGGATTGCCCAAACCGATCTTCTTCAAATTTGGCTCAAATATTTCTACATTGTTACATAAACAAAATTAATTTTTTTTCCAAAATTCGTTAAGGGGATGAGAGGATATTGCGAAAAAACCAATTTCGATTTTCTTCAGAGGCATTTTAATGAAAACTTTATTAAAGAAAATTTGTTACCTACAATGCATATATAAATAATCCAACATATTTTTTTCATAAAACCTACCCCCACCTCTTAAAATTGAAATACATGTTCTTTTGTTATTTTATTCTATTTCCCTTCGGTTCAAATATTATTCAAAAATTTCTTGTAAATTTATACTTTATATTTAGAACTAACAAGAAATGTTTAATATTTTAAAATTATAGACCTCGGACCTAAAATGCAGAAAAGTTTTTTGAAAATTTTCTCTTTCTTATTTCAGCCTCTATTGAAGGGTATTTAGAGAAAAAATTGCCTAAGCAAATTTGTTATTGAGCTGCAGACGTTGTGAATCCATCGTACAGATTGTTTACGATATCCTTTCAAGGATAAATAAGACTGTGGTACTTGTTTTTGTCCCTGGCCATTGTGGCATCCTCGGGAACGAACGGGTCGATGAGGCTGCAATAAACGGTATCCGAGTACAATCGACATGTGAGAGATTTCATGAGAACAGTTAGTGTAAAATTACGGGCTCAGTGGAATAGGTTCTGGCTGCTGAGTTCTCCCACGGCATTACATAACATCCGGGAGAATGTGCACGAGAAACCTCTTTCCCCGTGCAACAGAAGAGACTAAGTCATTTTAATTCGGCTAAGGATTGTACACACCAAGCTTACCCACGCTCATCTATTTGGCTCACTTCAGATGTGTGAGGCTTGCAAGGTCAAATGGTCCGTGCACCATCTGCTTTTTGATTGCACAATCTTTGAAACCATCCGATAAAATTTAGACCTGGGTTCTCAGATATGAAATTTCTACTAAACAAGAAAGAAGGTATGTTGCGGTTTTCTCTCGTACAGTGGAATGAAGAATATAATCAGTGGTTTTTGTTTGATTTATGTATTTTAGTTTTTATTTATTATTGTTACTTTTTTATGTTTATTTTTTATTGTTCGTGTTTTTTTATTGTTTATTTTTGTTATGATTTTTGTTGTTTTATGTAACATTATATGTTAGTGTTACTTTAGTCTCTAATGACTGTAAGTGTTGATGCGACTGTAAATAAAAGCATAATAAAAAATTGTTGTTTAACCTATATATTGTTTTTGGAAAAAGTTCTTTTTTTATAGAAAAGTCTATTCCCCACCAGTACAAAAAAAAGTTCCCTTTTTTTGTTTTTTGCTCTCTTTTAATTTTTATTATTAATAGCTTGAAAAGTCATGAAATTATTTGCCAGGACTTTAAATTTAAAACTGTTTGATTATATGCATACCAAAGGTGAAACAAACAAATTTTTGTAAGCGACCAATATGAGATTCTAGCCCCAAATTATCTTGGATTATTTGCAGTTTCATGGATCTTTAATCTTCTTTTTTTTGTTTGTTCTGCACCCCTGGCCGGCTCAACAATCAAGTATTACTTAGCCCAGGGGAGTGTCCTTGTGACTGTAATGAGCTTCCCCACCAACCGGCAGTACGTCCGGCATGGTAGATCGGCTCACCGGTTCCGGATCTTTTCCTTATTCTCATCTTGCCTCTGCCTCTAACCGCCAAGGCCAGGGACACCAGGCCCGGCTATGCCATTCTCGGGTCTTGCCCCAGCAACCTGGTTTCGGTTTTTTCTTAAAGTAACTCCTCCCACTTCTTGTTATCTACTTCCTTTGGTCGTATAACCTCAGCCACGAATCTCTCTATTGTCAGCCATTCCTCTTTACCTCTAACATATACTTTGTTCTAGTTTCCGGGGTAATCTCTTTTATGCTATATCTGGCTTTCAGATCCTCCCATGTCTTCCACTCTCTAATCAATTATTTTTTTAATCATAAAATTTATTTTAATTGATTTAATTGAAAAAAATTGATAGAATATCATGCATCATTGCAGATTTACAAGGAAAAAACTCGATGCCTTTCATATTGTGAGTTGGAGATATTGTTACATATCAGTATGCCAAGCCTATTGAAATTCAGTCGATATCCAGCTCCACAAATGACATCATTTTGTTCATTTACAAGGCTGCATAATAAAGATTATTACTCTATTATTAGTGCTGTTTACACCTCGCGTGTTTTATATTTATTTTAAACACAATAAATATTACAAAGCAACTAATTAACGTGTCCTTTTATTTAGGAAACAATGCATTGTATAGATTATCTTCACTTTCTCTGCAGGCGAAACTATTAGGTAATAAAATGTGTTGTCTAATCACAAAAAAGCAGCTTTATTGAATAATAAGATTATATACCTACAACAACACTAATACATAAGCAAAAATATGCTTTCGACTGAAATACCTTAACTATTAAATAAAAATTGAATAAAAAATTGAACTCTTTATTTAAATACATTCACAATTGATTACCAAACAGAATTTTCCTCATTAACTCCTCAAAAACAAACATTTCAATTTTACTGAAATGTTTGTATTTTCATTTCATTATATCTCAAACACAAGGCGTAAATTATATACTAAAAGCAGACAATGAAATATCCATAAAAATCAATGCTTGTACCTGGTAACAATAAGGTGTTCAGAAAATCTTTTGGATTATAAAAAATCCCAAACCAAGACGCAATTGAATTATTAGAACATTATCAATCCGCCGCCCAAAAGGATTTCCCGTTAGTAAGTTAATGTTATTGCAGTTAAAAATTGATCAATAAAAGTATTTTAATGCATAAATTTTATGTATAAAGTAACATTAACATAAAGTTATATTATAGATTGTAATTACCGTTCCCTGTAAGTGTAATTTTAAGAACACTACAGTACCTCTAATACGAGTATATAACCACAATTTTATAAGCTTTTCTTGTAAATTAACTTGAACAGAGAAGTCTCGAGTTTTGTAGTCTAATTAGGAAGAATGCTTGACTTTTTTTCCCGAAAGTACTGATAGGTAAACAAGTTTAAATAATTACCAAAAAATTTAGAAAATTTACAACCGTTTTACGAATAATTGATACTTTAATGTAGGTCTATATAAACACGTACGTATAAAACGAAAACATTAAAAATAAGTACAGTTTAATTCATATTTATGTAATGTTCAATCTTTTTTATATAACTCTAAGCGTAACAGAAAAAAAAGCTATTAAAAATAATAAACATATACTCGTATTTACTAAGCGAAGTAAAACTCATTTTATTTTACATATATATTTTCTTAATGGACGCATGAAAAATACTCATGCTTTGAAAAATATTTTGAAAAGGTAACTAACTACCCAGCTGAATAAATCAGTAAGAGTGTTTAGAACGAGCAAATAATTTTCCAGCTGAATTAATTTGAAGGAAATGAAAAGAGTATGTAAAATAAAACATTTTTTAATTATTTATTTATGAAAGATTAAAATAAAAAGATTGAATAAGAAAAAAATTTCATAATAAAAAATTATTGCCTGTAAAGTATAACAAATGACATTTTCATATGTGGAATTAGAATCTAAACACGCATCCAAATAGCGTGACAACCAATTCTTTTAATGAATGAAAAAGAAATTAAATAGTGAAAATCTGAAATTATAGCAATCTAGGATGGCGTTAAAAAGGAAAATCTATGGAGAGCCTATTTCAGATTTTGTCATCGATTGACTTCTACGGATACATTAAAAAATCTGATATGAATACCACATGACTTCCTTGTACGCCTATTAAATTACATATATTTTTTATTAAATTTTTTCATATTATTTTTTGTTTTTTTGTAGTTCCTTTCCCTTGTAAGATACAAATAATTCATTAATTAAAATGTTATTGGGCTATAACTCTAAAACCAATGAAAATAAGTACCACGAATGATATATCGTTGAAAAGCTCTCAATGAGGGCTTATTATGGCGGTTAAGAAAAAGTCTAAAATCCAAGTGTTTTTGGATTTTGGGCTTTTTTGGACACTTTTGGTCCAGCCGATTTCAATCAAAAGGGGAGGTGCACAACTATATGTTACAACAGTCCTAAATAAAAAATTTCAACATTCTACGGCTAATGGGTTTTGAGTTACGCGAAATTCATACATACGTACGTACGTAACGAAACTAGTCAAAATGGATTCAGGGATGATCAAAATGGATAGTTCGTTTGAAATCTGAAAATTGAAATTTTTCGCTATTACTTTCTTGTACAAAGTACAAAGGAAGTAAAAAACGTGTCCTCGTAATATATGGTAAGTGTGCACATATTTCTGCACAGATTTCAAAGACCAATCGAACTTTAAAACAGAATTTTCTTCAGTCACAGTATTTTTAATAATTTTGTTTAATCGATGTTGCAAGACTGCGAATTTTGTATATTTCTTCATTTACCTCGGCCAACTCGGAGGCATAAGTGAAAATTAAAGAAGTGTATTGTTTGACAACACATCTAATCCGTGTATAGAAAGAGAATGCAGAGTAGTAACAGCTCATTACGATCAATAAGCATTAAATATTGATACAATTTGAATCGCTACCAATGACCAATGAAGCTTTAATTTCACAAGAACGACTATTTTTTTCAGAAATAAACTGCTTTACACTTACAAAATAAGTACTATTACATAACCACACGGACAAGAAGAGAAATAGAATTTTACTCTAAAAATGTAGTATTAATTTCTCAAATTTGTCTCTCGATCACCATTTGTGATAAGTTTTAATTCAAATCCTGGTTTAGCCAACTCATGCTATATAACACAGTATACGTTACCATGTCACAACATGTTCAAAGATACACAGCTACTAATAAATACCGACTAAACAAAGCTGGTCCAGATATCCTTGAGACCTCAAATTACGAGGCACATTACATCGTATTATACGCTCGCATATATTTAGAATAAATCAGATGATCTTTGCAACATGGAGAAGTGTGAGTCCAAATAGCGTATACAAATTAAAAGAAAACAGTTAAAGCGTTTTTCCCATCTGCCCAAATTAGAGGGAACCTTTTATTTCATTGCTCCCTGAGCTCCGATTATTAAGGCAATTATTTCCCAACTATTTCTTTTAACTAGCTAGAGTACGTTTGTCAAAAAGTAACTTAATGTTTCATTTTTCCAATAAGTAGTTTTATTTATATTATCTACTATCCTCTTAGAAAAATCTAACCGAACATATTAAATGTTAGCATTTCAGAATTTTGCGATCAGTTATGCAAAACTGATTTTATGTTTCACATCATATAGTTCCTTCCCATTTGCTTTTTACCGTGAGAGTTTCGGTAGGTTTACAACATCACGAATTATTATTTGTAATATTGTTCATTTACGTTATTACGTAAAGTTTTATTTGAATTGAGTTATAAAAATTACATACAATACGTGAGTTAATATTTTCTTAGGATAGTCAGTACATCCAGTAGTTTATGTTAATAAATACTAGACAAGTCAATATTAATATCGACTCGAAATTTCATTCACTCGAATATCATTACGAAATTTATGAGGTAAAGTCTCTGAAATTAACTATATTTCTCACCAATTGGACAAAGATTCTTCAGATTTATCAATACAAATACCATATATAATAAGTATTTTAACTTTCTCGGTAAATATAGCTAGAATAACTATAAGAGGAGAAAGTGAGGCGATCATAACAATCATGGAGAAGTGTGAGTAGAATAGCGTATACAATTTAAAAGCAAACAGTCAGAGAAGCGTTTTTCCCAACTGTCCAAATTAGAGGAACCCATTATTTTCATTGCTCCCTGAGCTCCACTTAAGGCAATTATTTCCCAACTATTTCTTTTAACTAGCTAGAGTACGTTTGTCAAAAAGTAATGAAATTTTTAATTTTTTCAATAAGTAATTTTATTTATTTATTTTAAAATTATTTAAAAGACGCTGGTGAAACGCCTCTTTGGGTATCGCCTTGAGCTCGGCTTGCGATTTCACCTTTATCTCATCTATTACTGAAAAACGATCTCCCTTGAGTGTCCTTTAATTTAAAAAAATAAGAAACAGTCACAAGTAGACTGGCTGAAGAATAGGGTGGTTGCGGCATCACAACGCTGTTATGTTTCGCCGAGAACTGTTAGTTACGTAAAGCGCTTTGCGCCGGTGCGTTGTTGCAGTGCAAAATTCAAGAGTTGTTTCTCCAAAGTTCGGGTCGTTTTCTCCGGAATGCCTCACAAAAATTGCGTAAAATTTCTAAGTAGTATTCCTAGTTGATTGTACGACCTTTCGGTAGGAATTCGTAATGAACAATTCCATCGTATTCGAAGAAAACGATTACAAAGACCTTCACTTTTGACCTGACTTGGCGTGTTTTTTTTCGTCTTGGCTCCTCAGAAAACTTCCATTTAGACGATTGAACCTCGTCTCGACTTTGTAGCCATTCATCTATGTTTTGTCACTAGTTATAATGCGTTTAAGTAGGTTTGGGTCGTTAGCGACGTCAGTAAGCATTTGTTCACCGATGGTTACGCGATGATCTTTTTGAAGAAAATTTAGCAGTTTCGGAACTAATTTGGTGCCACCAGTTTCATGTTCAAAACATTAGGAAAAATCCCTTCACAACAGCCTTATGAAATTCTTATTTCTTCGGCAACTTTTCTAATGTTGATTTTGCAATTATCAAGCAAAATTTCTTTAAATTTTTCGACATTTTCATCAATAATTGATATGCTAGGACGCTCAGACCTCGCGTCAAATTCGATTCTTCTTGGCCTTTCTGAGAGCGATTATACCACTCATAAACTAGTCGTTGTAACATAGCATCATTCACAAATACCTTCTTTAACATTTTAAAAGCTTTTCTGCACATAATTCCGTTTTTAACGCAAAATTTCAGACAAATTCTCTAATCCGATTTCACCACACAAAAAGTCGCCGAAATCAATGAAGTTCGTCTTGTTTTAGTTCACCAAACACAAACTAAGTGTTACAGCTGCCAAAAAATTTTAAAGTACTTCATCACTATACAAGTATTACCAGTACTTGTATTGACAATACTACCAATATACAGGTAAAAGATCAATTCAACTGATAAGATAAGCGCGCAAAATTAAAAAATTATCGTTATTTTTTTATGTACTATTGGTGATTTACTGTATTTTTAAAGGTGCTGGAGAAGTAATTTTAGATAGGCATCTGTAATGCTTATTGTGCAGCTATAGGACAGAATAATTATATAAAAACAAAAACAATGCTAAGAAAGATGAAAAAAGGAAAATTAAAAGAATTTGAAGTGCAGGCACGGACAAGATCGAAAACATTAAAAGAATAGCCAACAAAAAAGTAATGTGATGGATAGAAATAAAATCTTATTTAGAACAATGTACGTAGAATAGGAAATATAACTAACTGCAAGTACTTGATTCCCAGTTAGTTATTCTTTATTAATTGAAGAATATTTGACAAAAGCAATATTAGACAATGTCAAAAAAGGAGGAACCGAGAAAAAAATTCAAATTGTAGACAATCTAGAAAGAAATGGGAAGGGAAGTGAATTTAAAAGTTTAATGAGAATAAAGGAGAATGGAGATATAAGTGGTGCAAGGAACCTGCTTAACGGTAAGTTATGATGAAATTAAAAAATAAATATACATTAATTCTCCATTTCTTTTATTATTTCAGCCAGATTTTCCAGCTTTCTGCCAGATTTCTCTCTCTCTCTCTCGTGTGTGTGTGTGTGTTTTGTGTAGTCAAATACAATTACTGCTACCAGGCCTGCAAATGCAAATGTACGTAAATGTACCGGTAAACATGTAGTCCTAAACAGATTCAGGTCGACCACTCCTGAGACTGTGTGGTTAATTGAAACCCAACCACCAAAGAAAACAGGTTTCCACAGTCTAGTATTCAAATCAATATAAAATACCTTTACAAGACTCAAACCTTATAACTCTCGACTTCGAAAATCAGCTGATTTTACGATTACGAGTTTAACTACTAAGCTAACCCGATGGGTTATTTTTAAACTGTTTTATACTTTAAAACATTTTTGCATACAATTAAAAATTGGAAATAATCATTTTATTGAGAATCACAATAAGTTTTTAAATTAATGTTCATTAATGCTAAATAATAAAGATTTTTATTCATCTTATTTTTTAATGATCTATAATAATAGAAAACACAGCTTTTTCTTTATATTTTTCAAGTTATTATAATGAACTCTCTTACATCAACGTATAACTATTTAATCACTTTCCATAATCCTTTTAATTCAATGCATTTAATATATATATATATAGTAGTATAACATAAGCAACGTAACCGATTTTATGTCATCATTTATGTTATTAATAAGTTAATAGCATTCATTGATCATCAAAAATACGTGTAATTACACTAGAAACATAAATTATTTTCAATTAGTTTACAAGGACGTGACTATTACGGGCGTGTTTTACTAAGTTTTTCAGCAACTTTTTTTATACGTTCTTCTGATGTTTCTCTTCGATATTCACAGGTTTTATCATCGCATACTCCTTTTTTAATACGGTAAAATTTTGATAATATGCTTGCTCTAACTTTTCTATTGCAAACACAACAAGTACATCTTTCTGACGGTAGACAATTAATATCATCATTTTTATTCTTCTTGTTACTCATACAAACTATTCCAGCACATGAATGATTAGATTTTGGATTAATTTTATTATCTTTTTCTGATATAATATTCGCTATATCACCTCCTGCTGATAATCTAGCAATCTTTCCTGATCCTGAAGGATTAGAATAGTCTGTTTTATTAGAAAATTGATCTTCTTTATCAGGCTCTTTTGATTCGTGCAGTACATCACTATTTTTACAAGTACAGGCGTTGTTGTTTCCTTTATAAAAACAACTACAACAAATATAATATAATAACAATAAAAAAAGCAACAATAATAATAATAGAAGTAGAAAAGGAATTATTTTTGAAAAATGTCTTATACTTTTCATCGTGTAATTAGCTTTATCGTTTGGTATATGGAAACGATTAAATGTAACATTTTTCGCATATTTCAATCCGCTACATACAAATTTTAATAACGGTAAAACTTCATAAAATGCCGGGTACCAAACGTCATCGTGTAATCTGACGATTACATAATTCTTCAACCACGACTGAAATATAATATTAAATTCTGCTTTATTAACGTCGGTACAATTATTGGTTAAAGAGTTTTTACACAATTCATTAATACAACTCATACATATCTCGTAATATCTTTTTAACAAAAATCGCGAACTGTAATTCGTTAGGCTATATAAACTACTATCCTTTAAAGGGACAGCGATAGCATGCGGTTTTATATTATCATCAAAAAAGGGTAACGGTATAAAAATATCATTTTCATTTTGATTATTATCCATCGATATAAAATTAAAATTAAACGCATCACTTTTACAATCGTTTTCAAAATTACTGTTAACACCATTAAATATAATTTTACTACAAGCATCATAGACTTTTTTTATTTTTAATTTTGGAAGCGGACAAAGAGCTCCTTTAACAAAAATAGGTGCAGACCACGTACCACCGTCTGTTTTTAAAGATCTTTTAAAATCATCTTGTAAACTATGCAATTGTACAGCAGTTTTTAAATTGATATTACCTTCATAATACGCTTCGTTAGTCAACGGTATACCGTAAATTTGTAAATAACCACCGAAAGAATCGGAAAATGAATCTATTATCATTTCTCTACTTCTATCCGTCGTAACTAAAGTATCGATCGTATCTAAACATAAACCGATGTAATTTAAAAAATTTGTCATATTTCTTGGCATCTTTCTAGGTAATAAATCTTGTATTATATAACGATTTAATAATAATCCGACATCATCCATTGTCCAACATGATTTTGTTAAATCGTTTTTATTAAAAAGTACTGTTCTTACGTTTGGAGACCTACATTTAGTAGCATCAACTAGATAATATTTACTCTCATCATTAACAATAACAATATAAAATGATATAATAAAAAATATTTTGGTTAATATTAAAAACACATTCACTTTAAAATCATCACTGATAAAAAACATTACTATGATAACACTTGAAATCCTTAAATTGAATTTTCTTTTTTCAAATTACTTTGAATTAACCAAAAAAAAAAACGTTAAAAGGTAAAAAATTGTAGCTACTAAAGAGCTACCTACTACTGTTTATTTTATTTTGTTATTGTTTTTAAAATTTATATATTTACATATTTCAAAAATAATCATACGAAGAACAGCTGTTTTTTTGTTTTTTTTTTTAATACAATATACTTATAATAAAAGAATATTTTGAATTCGATTAGTAAGTAAATTATTTTTTCTTATAATTTAGCGTTATTATTTTTTTTAAATTCACCGATTTCAACGACGATTTTCATACATTACGGAGAAATTGAGCATTCAAAAAAAACTTGTTTAGTCTGCGTAAAGGATTTTTGTTGTTATTTCTTGGTAAACGTTTATCAACCATATTAATCCATGGATTAATTTTTCATTATAATAAGAAAAAAAATTACATACAGTTTTACAACAAAAAAAAGCTGACGCAACCTTAACCGTCACGCGGCTAAAGCCGCGTTCCGGGAAGGTCCTACAACTGTGGGTTGTTTCTGATGCACGCCTTACACACACATATACAGACAACTTCATTTAAAATATTTATCATGTCATTTAAATATAATTATTTTTTTCGTTTATTTAATTCAATGATTCTAACTGAAATGCGCGCGCATACCGTATTTAATTCGCGCGGGTGTGGCGGTGCTAGCGGCGATGGTCGGCACTAACTAAACTAAATTAATTTCACAACATACATAGAACAAATTTCGCTTGTACGGTCGGAATACTGGTGTAGCCGCAAGGCTTAACGCACCATGTACCGATTCAACCGGGCGATCCATTTCGTGATCGAGCCAGACCGAGTTATTTTTTTATACTTTAAAAATTATTCATTTATTTATTTTTACCGCTAACGTGTGACGTCACAACATAGCGGACGACACAACAGCATTTCTGGGCTGAGGGTGCGAATTTGCAAATGTTATTTTTTAATTAAAAGATGTGCCTAAGAAATATATAACCTTAATTAGGCGAAATCTTAAGATACGGAGGGTATCTACAGCCTCACTCCCTTGACCTTATAAGTTGAAAATTTAATGACATCAATGCCCCATACATAGAAGTAATGGAGATATAAGGTGATTTACAGGCTAACACCGAACATACAAACATACATACGGAAAATTTCCATACGATTTTCTGGGTTCCTTAGGTGTCAAAACGTCGATCCACTGAAAACTGCATGTGCCCAAATTGGATCGATTACAAAACATTCCCTTACTATCTAGAATTTTCTATCTAGACGGGAAAGTAAAAAAAAAAAAAAAAAAAAAAAAAAAAAAAAAAAAAAAAACAATTCATACACGTATTTTAAATAAAATCATATTTTATATAAAAAAAACCATGACAAAAATATTTGAATTTAATATAGCTAGTAGATTAAGTTTAGGATATCCCGTTTATAAGCATATCAAAATGAAACTGACTGCGAAAGGTTTTAACAGCTGAACAATTAATAAATCTAAGTAAACATGTCAAAAAATGAGTATTAATGTCCAAAATCAATATGATAAATATAAATAAATAGAAATCACAAATTACTTAGTCGGATCCGTTTAGCTTACAAAAAACCTTACACATACTTCAAGGGGAAAAATAAAATTAAATATACTAGTCCAGGATGAGATGAGACTCTGTTCAGTAGTTCTAGATGATATATATAAGTGATTTAGAGGCCAACACGTACATACGAAAATTAATATCCAGAAAATTTCCATCCAATTTTTTTGGGTTTCTTAGGTGTCAAAAAGGTCAAGATTCAGTGAAAACCGCATATGCCCAAATAGGACCGATTACAATACTTTCCATTCTAGAACTATAGCTCTGTTATAGCAGTATCTAGGCGGGAAAGTAAAAAAAAAAATGTATTATTCCTACATTTCAGTGTATTGTAATCACGTTTTGTACACATTACTCGTTTTTCTGTGTCCTTATGATTAGACTATTTATATTATTACGAATTACACTATAATACTAGGGGAAAACGGGTGTTTTCCAGTCCTCTACAAAAACTATGCAACGTTTAGTTTGAAAATATCTTAAATAAACTTATTACGGAACCAACAAGAAAACTTTTACTATGAAATTAAAAAAGAATCATAAAAATCTATGCAATCAGACAAATTAGTCTACAACTTAACAAGTAAAAAATAATGAAATCATTTTTAGAGAAAAAAAATTATTTATTATAAACATTTTACTTATATTTATAAATACAAATGTATAGAGAATAAATTAATGAGATGGTTGAGTTTGTTTTTTATTTAAAATATTCTCCATACGTGAATTTATGTTGGAAACACACAAAAGCAAACCGTTTTCAAGTGGTAAAAGACGATTGTTGCAAACCATAGACGAAAAACTCTTTTCACACAGTTAAGAAGTGGTGAAAGAAATTAATATTTTCGAGCAACCCAAAAAGTATCTAAATCTTCAGATAAGAATTGTAGTTGTAACGTTTTACCGCCAGACATTCCGATGAGCAGGTCGTGAATCTCAACTTAGCAGATGAAACAACGTTTTCACTACATGGATTCAGTACTAACCTCTTTAAGAAATCATTTTTATTTTTTGGAAAATACTCCGCCGACTGAATTTTTAGCTCACAAATGGATCTTCATGCTATCCAAACTGTGGTGAATAATAATGTCTTCATCCAAATTTTTCTCAATATAATCGGAAGTGAGTGGAAACTTGTCATAATTTTTCTAATTTTTCACATTCAAGTTGTTTAAATGCAAAAATACAACAGCTAAGTAAACCAACAGCAACATATACACATTATTTTCTAAACCATTGAAAATGGTGTTTGTTTGGAAATATATTATTAATTCATCTGGCAATTCCAAAAACCTGATCACTTAACCCCAGGACAACTATCTGACTTCTAAATAGAAAAGAAGAGATTTTATCTTTTTGCCCATTTCATCGCGTAGTTTAGCAAACAGCTTATTCCGTAATGGTCGACTTTTAGTAAAATTAACCATTTTAAAGTTTGTTTGAGATTTTCCGGCATATTTTTTTGTGGCAAGAGTGTATCTGTAAAGGAAGCGGTGCGTCCATTCCGACCTTGGTATAAGATCATCTTTTAATTTTTTTCAGAAATCTTTCCTGTTACAGCCTTTGCACTAACACAACATACTGCAATAAATTTTGTCCAATCTATGTTATAGTTTTTAGTAGCTTCATAAAAAACATCAAAAAGATATTGCCCTGTTGCATGACCAGGTATTGATTTGCAAAACAACATATTTTCACTGATTAATCTGTCCCTATCGCACAAAACATAGGAAAAATCTGCCATATCTTACAAAACATAAGAACTAAGAAATATTGCCACATCTGTTGATTCGTCAAATTGATTACTAAAAACTTCATTTGAACTCAGTTGCTGAATTATCTGATTATTACATTATCTAATGCTGTTTCCCAAAACATAGAGAAACAGCATACCACGTCAGGGCTTCGCCAATTTATATGCAAATCAAAAATTGGAATTTTTTTTAGTATTGTGTGGGGGTTGTTGCTCTAACAATTTTCTTTGTTTACAACTTACCGGATAAAATAAAATATTTAAATAAACGATTTGTTCCCAAAATCAAGTTTTCAATGAAAGTAGTAGGATGTTGAAGTTGAACAAGAACTACTTTGCCCCCATTACAGCAAAGTCCAGGAGGTTCATTCATGATTCTATTTTTTGGCACTGTATTGGTTACATATTTCATCGTGTTACCTATTTGAATATCTTTAAAAATTAGATTATTTAAGACCTAACCTCTTTTCTTGAATGTGAGCTCGATTCTTAGAAGAAACGAACGAACATGTTACTTGTCAAGCCTTTGAGAACGTTCAGACGTTTTTGATTCACGTTTTATAAATTCTCTAGCAGCCCTAAAAGTTCTTCTTTCTATCTGTGACCCTGCCGACAAAGTCGTTATGAAAATATTAAATTGAAATTAAAATCTTTCCCAGTTATGTGAATGGCTTACCTTGATAGAACTTCTTAGTTCAGGATATAAAAATATACTAAGCATTAATTTGTTTACGTGAGGGTAGCCACTAGATTAGACGATGGCATTAAATTTAGTAGATCACATCACTTTCTGAAGAAGTCGATAGTTATTTCGAAATTCAATATTCCCCAAACTATCACTTTATATAGTGATCATTCCCCTTTAATTTCCTTTAATCTTATTTTCTTTAATTTTATTATCAAATTAATTTGATTTTACGTATATTACTATAGTAATACAAGATGATATTTAATAGACAATGATATTAAATTTAGTAAATCACATAATATGTTTCTGAAGAAATCGATACTGACATAGACAACTATCGATTTAGTCAATGGACATCGATATATGTAATATGACCATAAATTTAGTTAAAAAGGTTCTAGGGTATTTATTCTCCGTTTTTAATTTATGATATTTAGTTATGAGATTGGTGAAGTTTAAACTGTGTTAAACATTCTGGGGGTCATAAGAAAGCTAAACTTAAAATTTTGTAACGATCGGTTCAGTAATTATCGCGATTAACTCGCAACAAACGAAAAAGGATATTTTCTGTTTATATAGTAGTGAAATAACTTCATAACAATGTTCTCATCTTAATAAATTTTAAAAGTAATTTATAAAATGTAATGTTACACATATCATAAGTAAGTTATGCATGAAATGAATAATAAAAGTATGCATAATAAATTATGCATAAAAGTAAATTTTAAAAGTATTATAAAATAAAAAAATAAAGTAGATTTTTTTTTAAAGGCACAACAAAATAACACTCCACAGTTTCACTGAAGGACAAAATAATACAAGGTGAGAAGGTTATCCAATTTTTTCAAATAAGACAATTTAGAGAATGAGATCCCAGTTTATTTAAGAGAGGGGGTAAAATTTCATTAGCACTGAGAATACGTGTGCGATGTTTCCAATGAGGGTGAAAACGTGGTACATCCCTTGCTTATTCTGTACTATCTCTATTAGGGAGGACGACTAAAGAAGTATTGTATTGTTTAACACATCACCCTACGTGAAACTTAGGTAAGACTGTGTGAGTAGAGCTGACTAACGTGAAGTTTTTTTCATTCGTAAATCATTCCAGTAGAATTATTAGGAAACAGGAGAAAATAAACGAATACCAATCGCATTGCAAAAAATTAAATATATAATAAATTTAAATAATATTTCATAGTAGTCAGATAATGATATATTACTTAATGATAAAAACTGTAAATTAATTAAAATACTACATAAAATGAACCCGGCATTACAAGGCAATGCTCTTCATTTTCCAGCAAATGTTTTGAAAGATCTAATATCGGTAATTAGTAAAGAGTTTTTTTGCGTAATATTGGTGTATTCTATTATACGAAAATTGACACAGAAAATGCTACAGAAAAATAATGAAATGATAAAGACATTTAAAATACCAATCTCTGTGATGGAGAGATCATATTTTATCCTAAAGGGTTCGAATTCCTGTCAGATTGACATTTTCGTAGAATAATTCTTATCATATTTTCATAAAGACGTCTCGAACTTAAATGGTGAATTAATAAACCAAAACAAAAGAAATTATTTATGCACTAGACTGTAAAATATTAAATTTCCGAACACATTGAGGTATGACGAAGTATTAAGAAAGTAGAATTTAGAGGAAGTTAAAATACGACGGCACAAAGAACTGGATAGGGTACGTGATCAGAAAGTGTTGTAGTCGGTGAAGGTGATTAAAAAGAACAGCGGAGAGTTCAGATGAGAAAGATACACTGAAGAGAACAAGACAAACTTAAGGAGAAGCTATTAGCAAAAACAACAATGTATCGTAATTATCAGTGGACATAATATTGCATTCTGAGAAAAGATTTTTAAATAATTTCCTAATGTTTGCTAACAGAAAACGGCTGAATAGTTTATAGATGATTTAAGCAAAATAACTGATCTTATGATCAACTATCGTCGAATAATATAACACTTAACACCCAGTAATTTTCCAAAAATATTTTAAAAATAAAGAAAACCTACGGTGGTATTTTATCAATAGTAACTCAGGAATTAACTTTGAATTAATCCATAAGGTTTTTTTTAATATTCTGGAAGATTAGATTTTAATTTAATCTGATCACTTAAGGTCCGTAGACACCTGTTATACGTATATATACGTCATTTATTAAATGTTTAAATTGTTCATATTTTAAATGTATGTGTGGTTTGTTAGTAGATAGCAAAGCAAACAGTAAACTGGCGGTTTGGTGGACTGTTTATATTTATCTGAGTACACTACTTTTTTTAATTGAATAAAAAATATCTTATCAGGATACATAGGCCTGGATGTATAGGTTGTATATATACAACGTATATATATCATATACAACGGTTCATTCATCCTCTGAAGTAATACCTTACGGTAGTTCCGAACAGTAAAAGAAAGGTGATATTAAAATATGGAGACGGCTTTATATTTCAAAACCGAGGGATATTAGATGGGAGAAACAAGTGCTGATCAACAAAATTATTTACTACTTACAAAATTATTATTCTATGATGTGTTTGACATTTTAGTCCATCATTTTGGATCTGCTATGTTAAATCAAACTTTTTTTTTAATAGTGAACATGTAATAAGGTGGATATGTAACACATAACCCACCGGGTTGGTCTAGTGGTTAACGCGTCTTCCCAAATCAGCTGATTTGGAAGTCGAGAGTTACAGCGTTCAAGTCCTAGTAAAGCCAGATATTTTTACGTGGATTTGAATACTAGATCGTGGATACCGGTGTTCTTTGGTGGTTGGGTTTCAATTAATCACACATCTCAGGAATGGTCGAACTGAGAATGTACAAGACTACACTTCATTTACACTCATACATATCATCCTCTGAAGAATTATCTAAACGGTAGTTGCCGGAGGCTAAACAGGAAAAAGAAAGAAAGGATATGTGACACATAATTTTAATGTAACATTTTACGAGAAAAAGGATAGGGAAAACCGTTTCTAGAGAAATTCGTTTTCGAGTTACAAACAATAAACGTTACAAAATCTGAAAAATCTACTAACACAATTTTTTTTCAAATTTGATTGCTTATAACTTATTAGATTGTGAATACCGGTGTTCATTGATGGTAGGGTTTCAATTAACCACACAACTCAGAAATGGTTGACCTGAGACTGTACAAGATTATACTTCAATTACATTCATGCAAATCACCCTCATTCATCCTCTGAAGTAATACCTTACGGCGATACAGAAGCTAAACATAAAAAGAAAATGCTGATAACTCGAAAAACGAAGGCGCTTATCGAGAAACAGTTTTCATTGAAATTTTGACTAGTTCTCACTTATAATGTATTTTTTAAATTAATCTTTTAAAATGAATATCTTCAGATTTAATCAGAACATCGTTCTACATATGAAATATTTGTTTTCAACTTACTTCTGGAATTGTTCCAATCTGTTATTTTATTGTAAAAAACTTTTGGGCATAAGTAACTAAAATAGGTAAAAATTAACTTGTTCCTTAGGAAAAAAAACGAACTAAATCATTTCTAAAATTCATTTTAACTCAAAAATATTTATTTACACAACGCCGAAAAATGATTTATTATACCACGCAGTAAGTGATAATATTATGGGGCCTTTGACTGATATTTCAACAACACCTAATTTAAATAAATTCATAAAAACATTTTTTACGTAACAATCATTAAATATAAATATTTATATAATATTCTAAAAAAAAGCATAAATCATTTTTACGTGACATGTCATATATCTAGTTCATGATTATTCTAATATAAGTCGACCTCGCAGTTAGAATCATCTTATAGGTTCTAAATGTAACGGTTAAGTAAACCGTAAATCATTTAAATTTACTGGGAATTTTGACAAGTTATATTTTTAAAACTAGTAGCTTAAATAGAATAAAATTTAATAGTAAAAAAAGCATATGCGCACAAATAAAAAATATATTTTCAAGTAGCCACTTCAATTATTTTATGTTATTTAGCATTAGAAGATGGGAAGAATATAATATTTATAGAACAATAATTTATAGAACTTTTTAACTTATTCAAAGAACGATATAATAAAAAAAAAAATACTTTAAAAAATTACTTACAAGAAAAAATACTAAAATAACTTTACAAAATCCGTAATTAAATAATCCAATAAAAATTCAAAAGGAAAATATTTAAAAATATTATCAGAAAAAACTTCCGAAATGTTTCCTATACCACCAATTCTTGACGACCAATAAATTGACAGTTCTACAGAATGTGAAATTAATTAAATCTTAGTTGCTTGATAACCACAAATTCCATAAAACGTGAAAAAACGTTTCACTTTTCTGAAGAAACTATTCCAAAATAAAAGTATAATTTTTATATTTGAAAAAATAGTTTTACATTATGAAACTATCTCTATTGTCACAAGAATAGTTAATATATTTCTCATCAAACTTAAAAAATAAATCAGAACTTTCAAAAAATACTACTGGATAAAGATTCCTTGAATGCTACACAATTACAGCTTTATGATAATATTTATAATAAACTGTAACCGATTGAAATATCAAAAGGAATATATTTATTTTTTTAATAAAGAAATAGGTTATATTAGTGTTTATAATAAGAATAAAATAAGAAAATTAAAAATATTTATATACACATAAATACACCAACGCATACACAGTACACCTTCTTAGAACACGATACTAATCGTTCGTATTCTAAGTATACGAATTATCTATATACTAGTTAATGCGTCTGCATAGCTAAAACTCTGGTATACTGCCAGGGCATTTTGCCATTGGACATTAGTATTTGTATCACTCTAATTCTGATTTTAATTAATTTATTATTACTTAAAATATTATAAAAACATTAAATTATTTTATTGCCTTAATTTTTAATTTGCTGTTGATATTTTCAAGTAAATTTTATTTGATCTATTTAAAATTAAATTATCATATCTAAGTAAAAGTTAATAATATCTAGTATCATAAACGTTAATAAAATTATACATAAAAAAAATGAAATAAATCCTTTGGAGAATGATTTTTTTTTTATTTTTAAAATTATTGATACAATTTTTTGAGTTATAGAGTTACAAAAAAAAAAAACTTAAAATTTACATGGAGTTATAGAACTACTTCTCTTTAGCAGAGCTAGTAATAGTTATTTTTTTTTTTTTTTTCGGAGAAAGGGTAGCGAATAAATAAAACAAACTTTTACGCAGAGCTTCGCAAGAAGTTCGACTTTTCGTTTCCGATCCTCACTATTTCACAGTCAGAAACGCACTGATTTTCAGACTACAACGCACTGCATACGTTCGATTAACTAGTAGACTCTACATTAAGTTTCAACTTACTCATCACTGTATAAGCGCATATGAAAAATATACCATTACACAGTCAACATAACCTTAGCTTTATTTTTCACCTTAAATTAATCCTAACTCAAAAATGATTCAACCAATCTTCATCAAATTTTCACATCCACAATTTCAGATATTTTACTAATCATATATAAGTTTCAATGAAATTGATCCAGTAATTTTGGATATTTTTAAGGTACAAAATTTTATGCATACCTAAATATATATAATATAATATATATATATATATATATATATATATATATATATATATATATATATATATATATATAAATAAATAAGGAAACCCCAATTTAGTAAATGGTATTTTCGGAATCTGACAGCCACTTTTTTCAATTTTTTATTCCAAATCAATGGATATTTGGAGGTATTTGCGGAGAAATTATATATATTATCTACCAGACTTAACCTACGCTCGTTTCGCTCGCTAACCTATTTTTTTATTTATACGCGTCGATTTTATTCAAACATGGGTCTTTCAAATTTTCCTGAGGGAGGTCCAACATAAGCATTATGATTATAATTAAATTATAATTATAATTTAACCAAATTTAGCCTACGCTCTCTTCTCTCGCTAACCTTGATTAGCGAACGAAGTGAGCGTAGGTTAAGTTTGGTTAGATTATATTTATAATTTCTCTTCAAATACCTCCAAATACCCACTGATTTCGAAAAAAAAAATTGAAAAAAGTGGCTGTCGGTTTCCGACAATTACCGTATTTTCTTACTCCTCATACCTAAACACCTAAAAAAAATTATTTTCACCCCCCCCCCCACACACCCCATGAAATTAATACCGTACTTTTCTTCGAAAAGTTGATAAAACAATATGCATTGTTTTTATCAGTCATTTTATTACTGAATATAATTAACATAAATGAGAAAACAATAAGATAGGAAATAATTAAGATAAATTAACTTATTACTTAATCAGGTTTATTTATGCAAAATCTTAGCACTGTGTCCGGAGACACAGGTGGCCTATGTTTAATTTCCAGCACAATGTAAAAAAGATAATGTAGTTATCTCGAGCAAAATTATAAGCTTTATACGCCAATTTAGATCAAGTAAAATTTATTATTACGAAAAAGACGCACATTTAAGTGACATGGACGAACAGCTGACACCTATTACGCAGAAAATCAAATGATAATTTACTATAAGTAAGTTAACTTGAATTTCATATTAAAAAATTTTACTAATTCGACTGAATTGAATTAAATGCATTTTGAACGTCATAAGACTAGGTTACCCGACCTCTCATGATATCTACATGTTAACGAATACAAAATCTATTTGTTCACACTTTTTTATAAACGAAAATACTTTTCAATTTTTTTTTTTTATAATAAAAACGTTGTAAGAGGTAAATGTTAAATTAAATTCACGCCAATTCTACGATTATCCAGAAAACACAATAAATAAGTAAGCAATTGTTTACCTCTTGGAGTAGTGCTCGCATCTCCTTGACCGTTATCACCAGCGTCAGCAGACATCTGGTTAACTGAAATCTTTGGAATCTCTGTAACAAACAATTAAAATTACCGGAATTTACTAATATTAATAAAAGATGAATATTTTTAAAAAATATTTTACAAGAATGCTTAATATATATGTACGCGCGCGCGTGTGTGTGTGCGCGTGCGTGTGTTTTTAAATGAAGTTTTTGTAATATCTTGCAATAGACTGTAACTTCGAACTATAATTGCGGAACTATTCTTGCATAGTTCGGAAGTTAATTTTTGATGTTATCGGATGACTTAAAGATTTTAAGCCCATGGATAAGTCGACAAATTGAAATTTATTAAATTGTAAAGTTATTAGTTTTGGCTTACGACCAATTTCTTCGGAGTTGTAACTAATAGAACATCTTCATCTATCGAATTTTTTGACTTCTACATACTTCTACAATTTCACAAACAAGAACAGCAGTTACTTACGGGTTTCAACTAATAATAAAGCCGTTCCAAATATCCATTTACATTTAACTAATTGCACAGCCCGCTTATCACTTGGTCTTGTCCAGTCATAGTCCAACCAATTATGCGTAGTTAATAATCCTCCATCCTTAATTTTCTTGTACCCATACTGATGTTAGAGAATAAAAAATATTTGTAAATAAAATTCTAAGCTACTGGAAGATTAAATAAATAAACCCACTTTTAACGAATAATTTTTTTAAAATGCTAACTTTTTTATCCTCTAAGAGATTTCAAAATAATTTAATCGCTGAAGAAAAACAATGGCCAGGATATTCTTATAGACATGAACGTATCTTCATAGCTTAATAACGACCTTGTCAATTTCTTTTTATATACTTATGAAAGAGTTCTTAATCGGCCATAGAAATTGAAAAAATTAAGATAAAAAACTGGCGGATTATATATGCTATTTAAATTAAATAATAATCAACATATATTATTTAATTATTATTAAATATTTGTTAAAATTGAAATAAATATGAAAATAACTTTAATAAACTAACAAATGCAACAAAGCAGTTAAAAATGAATTATTACATTATTTTTACACGACTGCTAAAAAATGTGTGTAATGTATTTAGGGTGTATGTGTATGTATGTATGAATGTTTGTTCCAACGTAGCAGCTCAACTAATTTAGATGTATGACCCCGCGTTGGAATCCTTAAGTTACTGGGAGTGTCATAGGCTAAATATATATGTATATATTAGTGGAGATTTGTCGGTTGAAGCACAAACTTTAATGAATTGAATTAATGAACTGCGAGCCTCTATCACTGTATGAGTTGGATTTGAACTGAATGATTCGAATCAATCGAATAAATAATATTAAAAAATAATAAAATTAAATTTACGATAAATAAAATAATAATGTTAAATATATAAAACTAAAAAACCTCCGTTTAATAATAATGGATTTCCCGCGGGAGCTGCGTGTGAAGCTAGTATGGTGAGGTGATGCGAGCACCTCGTACAAGGTTAGACCAATCATCACCATCAACTACTAACAAACAGGGTGCCCTTGGGGCGGTGTTTGAGAGGTGCAATGGGGTGCTCTTATATTATATCTGCAAACAATCGTCCGATTATCAAAATTCAAATGGGGTATTTGTTAGAAGGTGTATGGGTGTATGATTTAGATGTATGACCCCGCGTTGGAATCCTTACGTTACCGGGAGTGTTATAGGCAATATATATATATTTATATATACACGAGGTTAGTAAATAAAGTAATGATACTGGTTCAAAAAACTTTTTATTTACAGTCTAGTTATACATCACCTTGGAAATAGTTCCCTTGGGAAGCCACGCAACGCTTCAAACGGTTTTCCCAATCTTCATAGCAGTGTTAAAACTCACAAACCGGAATATCCTTCAGATAGTTGGTTACATTTTTTTTTTTTTTATATTTTCTACTATTCCAAAATAATGTCCTTCGAAGTGTTGTTTTAAAAAAGTTTTAAAAAAGTCAGGTAAATAAGGTGGTTGAGGAAGTACACGAATGTTTTTTATTGGCAAAAACTCATTAATTGAGAGTGCACTGTGACAAAGTGCATTGTCATAATGCAGCATCCAGTTATCTTTGATGACTGGTCCCACGCGGTCAACTCTTTTCCGCAGTCTTTCAAGAATTTCTCGGTAAACATACTGATTTACAGTCTGTCCTGTAGGGAAAATCTCTTTATGGACAATACCAAGAGCATGGTTTTTTAGCAAGGTTTTGATTTGCTCGTTTTTGCTTTTTTGAGACGTGGTAAGTTTGAAGTGTGTCACTCCCTGCTCTGGCGTTTTGTTTCTGGGTCTTACTCAAATATCCAAGATTCATCACCAGTAATAACGTTTTTTTAGAAAATCAGGATCAGTTTCAATTACCCTAGAAGATCGCGGCACATTTCCACCCTGTTGTTTTTCTGTTCAACAATGAGTTTTTTGGAACCAACTTTGCACAAACATTTTTCATGTCCAATTCGTTTGTCAAAATTTTATGGGCTGTAGGACGGTTCAAATTCAATTGTTCTGCAATCATTCTGATAGTTAATCGCCGGTCGTACCGTATCAAGTCTCTGATTCGCTCAACATTGTCGTCACTTTTTGTCGTCTTCCAGAGCGACGATTGTCCGCAACTGATTCCCGGCCATCTGAAAATGCTTTAAATCACCTAAATACTTGGGCTTGTGACAGAGCGTCATCTCCATACGCCCTTATCAATTTTGAAAAAATTTCAGTAGCATTCTCACCGAATTTAACACAAACTTCTTCTGAAGCCCTTCTAGTCATTGCTACAATTAAAGTTGAACAAAGCACACTGTTGTCGCTCTGAACAGTACTTTTCCTAATTCTATCGTTTTATTTACACTACGAATAATATATATTTTTACGTAAACTTTTTTTATGTGTTTTTTACTTGGAGTGCAAATATAATATAGAAATAAATAGACAGATATTATGAATGTTGATTCGAATAAGCGTTGTAGGTCGTAAAGTTTGTTAGAAGTAACTGGATGACCATTTTGTAATTTTAAAAAGAAAATTATTACCGAGTTTTACAATTTGCATTCATTGTAGTGTGTTTTGAACATGAATTTCTGTTACTGTTTTCTTTCCTTTTTACAGAATGTTCCGCGAAAAAACTGAGAAACTTTCAGGACATGTTCTACTGGTGAAACTAATGAAAAAATTTCATACAAACGTAGGTCTGGCAACGCTTTGAGATACGGCTAGCGAAACATTTTGTTCGGATTTCAGCTCTTCTAATAAATTGAAGCCCTATTATAATTTTTGGGACGCAAATTAAGGATTATAATGGTTTATTATGTAATTTGAGCTGGGAAATAGGATAATACAGATTCCAGAACTGTAACTCTAGTAGATTTTAAGATATCTGACGTAAAATACAAAATTTGATGTTGAAAAATAGTTTTTTTAGGCTTGTAGAGACATCTTTATTAAATGACTAATCAATGCGGAAGATTTAGTAAAAAAAAAAAAAAAACAGTAGAAGATTTAATTCTGAGAAAATTAATATAAATACAGTCAATATGAAGTAAATAAAAACAATTACAATATGTTTTTTTATTGCAGCAAAACAGATGAAAAATAGACAGAAAATCGTATTATTCTTTCTGGATCTAATACAAATTATTCTTAACTAGCAGACCCGTCCGCGGTTTCGCCCACGCTACAAGGTACTTGCGTTTCCTGTCGCAATCAGGAATGTATTGCCAGTCAAGGCTCGCTTCATTTGCCCTTCCCGTCTAACCAGGGGGCTCTGCACCCTCGGTCCCTCTGTATTCATTAAATTCATAAAAAACTATAACTCATAAAAAATTAAAATCATAAAAAACGTATAAATAAAAATCCTAAAACTTCTTTTACTAAATTTAATATAATTGTATATATCGAGAGAGATAAAAGAGAGTTTTATATATCGAGAGATATCGTCTATATCGATTATCATTGTTTATATCGATCGTTGTCTACGACAATATCGACTTCCTCAGACTTATATTATGTGATTAAATTGTTCTAAATATCTCAACCCCAGCGCCACCTAGCGGGTCAATTTTTTGCAAAAATATTTATTTTTGCAAATAATATTATACTTATTTCACGTAACTAATATATATTCTTAATATTAGACAAACCGACCATAAACGCAATTTTTCAAAATATATCAACCCCAGCGCCATCCATTATTTGCAGAAGTATTTTTTCCATGTAAGTAACACATATTCTAAATTTGAGCCAAATCGGACCATAAATACAATTTTTCGAAATATCTGACCCCAGCGCCACCTAACGGGTCCAAACTAACTCAGAAACCTTCGCGAGCGTGCGTAAAACTCACCACAATTTCATCGAAATCGCATGAATGGTAACGCATACGGGACAAACAAAGAAACATTCATTTTTATATATAGATATAGCAAAACAAAAAAATAAATAAATAAAATACATGAAATGATAAATGGTAACAGAATAAAAACCAGATATTGTAATTGTTCGAAATTCTCTCCTTTAAAATGCACACAGCATTCTGCCAGACGTAAAATATTTCCGGTGGTTTTCCGTATCATTTCAGCAGGATCGTTTCGTATAAATTCAATAGAATTTCGTATTTTAATGAGTAACTCTTCTTTAATATTAATTCTTTGTTGGTATATCATCATTTCGTATGGCTCCAAATGAAGTAATCTAGCAGTGTTAAGTAAGTGATCGTGTATTAGCCACCACGATCACCTGTTTTAACGCCACTAGCCATAACCCGAAGACAAAGCGTTTACAGACAGACCATTGTTTATATGAACGTTTTTCATTATTTTCACCAGTAGAACATGTCTTGAAAGTTTCTCCATTTCTTCGTGGAACAGTTGAAGTAATTTTTTTAATTTCAGAGATGATGTAAATTCCCCAATTATTTGTGATGTATATTGTATTATTTTATAATAGTGTAATCATTTTTTATATGTTCCTTTTTTTAATATAAAAAAAAGATGGAAATAATCTTTTATTTCCATACATTCACACTAGGTAAAAGATAAATAATGAATGCTTACATACATACTCAAGTAATGGATATTAATGTAACGTATTTTAAAGTAAGACGGGAGTTAATAATCAGTATGCAATGCAAGTATCAAGTATCTGCTGCTCTCTGTTCCCGCGTAATTAGTTATCCATACATAATTCATATTAGTATACCTGTGCTACATACAATATAACAAGCGTACGTATAATATATAGGTTATATATACATACATGCGATTAAGGCGCGATTAGTTTTAGCTCTTAAACTTAATATCATAGGGATATTAATTTACAGATATATTATGCTAGAACGCATTATCCTACTATTAAACTATAAACTACTGGAGCATTAACAGCATTATAAAGATCATCAGCAGTATTATTAAGCACTACATACGAGTAATATTGTTTTGATTATTTATACATAATGTAATTTTATGCAATAATTAATTATATAATAAAAGATTCTAAAAACATATTTTACAATCCACTTTATGCGATTTTAAGTTTATTATATACAGATTATTTCCAAAAGAAAATTACAACTTTAATAAATATAAAATAAAATTCGTGAGATACATATACAATAATTTTAAAACTACGTAGTGTGGGTAAAAGTAAAAATGTTAAGTTCATGGGATATTAATGTTTTGAGAGGAATCTAATCGATAATATAGTAGATTTTCACGGTGTTATTAATTTGTGTTTTTTTTTTTTATTCTTCTTTAGTGAGAAAAAGATGAGGACTTTAGAATTTCCACATCGATATGTAAATGTCATTTGTTAGACACGAAGTTTTAAAATAATTAATTTATTTAAAGTCATTTAAAAGAAATTAGGAATGTTTAAAAATTAGTCAACTGAATAAAGGTATCGTTGACTTTCATTAGATTTAAACATTAGAAAATAATTTTCAAAGATAACTGTAATAACTTTTTTTTAAATACATTTAGAAAACAAGAGATAAATATTAAAAATTAAAAATAAGACTCCCAAAGAAAAACATTGCTCTTTAATATAAATAAAGAGCGTGCGGGTGAAAATTTAGTTTATAGTATAATTTTTTTTTCCAATTTATTTAAATCTATTTAAACATATACATATTTAAATAGCCTATGACGTAAGGATTCCAACGCGGGGTCTACACCTAATCAGTTCAGCCGTTAAGCTGCTACATAGGAACATACACGCGTACACCCAAAATACATTATACTCCTTTTTGGGCAGTCGTGTAATAAGGTCCATTTCGGAATATATCATCTAATTAATTAATTTTTGTTCTGGTTTACTTCATCGTGATTTTGTATTATACTAGCAAATACCCCGTTGAATTTTGAAAAAGGAAAGTGATAATTTTTTTTATTATTAAATTATATTTAATAATTTACTATTATTATTTATAATTTATATTACATTTACTGGAGGAAATAAAGACAGCCAAAAAATTATCAGATTGCATTATGGTGCGCAAGCATACTACCGGGTATTGTCTTAATAACTGGAATGGTTATCAACCGGTTTTTACAAATGAGGTGTCATTTTGTTGAAAATAAAACGCTTAATAAATAAGTAAAAATTTGATCAAACAAATAATTACAAAGATAGTGAAGATAAAAATATAAGATGGCCGCCATTTTACAATTTTTTAAGATGACGTTTTCAATTTTTTTTATTTTTTAGAGCAAGAAACTAGTCTTAAATTTGCCAAATTTAATTAAAGTAGGTTTACCCGTTCCTGAGAAATAAACTTTTTGTTGAAAATAACAAAATGGCATCCAGAAGCAAAGCAAAGAAAATAGGATTTATGTCGATATGATCTTTTTTGCTCATTTTGGTGCCCTGAAGTTCGGCGAATACGTCCCGGAACACTGTGTATACAAGTATATATATATATATATATATATATATATATATATATATAGCTTATGACACTCCCGGTAACGTAAAAATTCAAGCCCAGCCGGGTCATACATCTAAATCAGTTCAGCCGTTCAGCTGCTAAGGTGGAACAAACATACATACATACAGCTTAAATAACAGGTGAGCAACATAAAACCGAACCCATAACGTAACCGCTCAGAAGCGGTAGGTTGTGTGGGAATGAAATTTTATGAATGATACGGATACATTAAATAAGAAAAACATAAAACCTAATTTAAATATTGCATTTATTTACCTTATCATTGTAAAAGATGTTGAAAATAACCACTCTGGGCATTGGTGCACTTTTATGCTCGACTGATCATATTGAGAGTCGTCTGACGTAAAATGTTGTTGTCATTGCGTTGATTTCTCGTTGAATGTTCACCTTCAGTTCATCAATATTGTAGGGATTACATGCATAAACTCTCTCCTTTAAGTAGCCCTAAAGGAAAAAAATCGCAAGTGGACAACTCTATCTGTCCATCAACAATGTTTTCGAGAGGCCAGTTGCAGTAATCAAGTCGTTTCTGTTTGTTTCCTTCAGTTGCACAGTTGTAAGGCGGTATGGTTTCAATTTTAATTCAGGAAGAATTCTAATACAAGATGTGTATTTAACACCAGATTTTTGGGATAACTTGCGTAGTAACTTTTTTTGATTGTCAGTAATTCTCCTTTCAATATCGGCAATGGCCTATGGAGTTCTAACGGAAAGTTACCTATTTCGTTTTGCATTTGAAACCGAACCTGTTCTACTCCATTTTTTAACTAAATCGTGTATGCTACTTTTCGTTGGAATACAGGCATTCGGAAATTTTTCTACGAATACTTGACGTGATTCTTCAAACGATTGAGAACGAATATAAGCCTCAACTACAGCTATCCTCTCCTGGATTGAATAAGACATTTTATACAAACACAACTGACTACAACAAAACGTATACTGCAGTGACACGTAACCACCTGACAAACGGCAATAACAATCAGTAGTAACATATACATCCACTAGTCACGCTAGTTGTGTGAGAGTCTTTCATAAATAGTGTTGGGTAGCGGTTTTATTATGGGTTAGGTTTTATGTTGCTCGCCCTATACATTACTTCCTTTTTGGGCAGTCGTGTAAAAGATTTGCGTTGTACTACGAAAGGCTGGTATTTATATTTTATAAGAAATTTATGCTTACTAAAGATTAAACTATTTAATTAAAATACTATTTATATTGACTCAGTACATTGGGCTCAAACAAATTTATCCTGTACATTTTAAGTATACTCAATGGCATGGGCAATTTAACATTTATTTATTTTTGAAACTTTTAATATCTATTTAAAAAAATAAATATATAAAAGAAATGAAACAGATTTATACTTTGTATATTGAGTACTGTTACATTCTTAGCTTCATTCTTTTATCAAAAGTTGATGCGTTTCGGAACCACTTTATTTTTAGAACTTGTACTGATACTTTTAAATCTCTGTTAATCTTTATATAGCATTTAGTCACTGCCCCTTCCTCCATTTGACATTATTAAGGCATTAGGCCAGATAAGAGGCCTTCTCCTTGTTTAATTGTTATTGACAAATATAATCTATATAAATAAAAATGTAAATGTTCGTTTGTTCAAAATCTTAAATCTCCCAAAGTTCTTCACCGATTGCTTTGAGATTTTGACACAACGTTGCATTCAGATACGCGCGAATTTTGATATACCTACTATTTATACACCCAAGATGTCCCACCTGTGACAGGTAAAAACATGTTTTTTTTAAAACAGCTCTATCTGTTGGACGTAAAAGCACACGCGCTATACTAAATATTTTACGACTCCATTTCAATGTTTCCGATATGTGTGTCCACTAAATACTAAAAAAACTACGGGACCGATTTACGCGCGGGGAAAAAGGGACAAAAGGAAAAATCAAAAAAGGTAAAAGAGAAGAAGCTAAAAAGGGAAGAAGGGAAAATTGGAAAAAATAATTAAGGGGAAAACGGGGAAAGGAAATGGAAATGGGAAAGGAGAGAAAAGAGAAGAGGAAAGGGGGAAAGGGCA
Source organism: Lycorma delicatula (assembly GCF_047948215.1). NCBI lineage: Eukaryota > Metazoa > Arthropoda > Insecta > Hemiptera > Fulgoridae > Lycorma > Lycorma delicatula. The sequence continues at coordinate 31,094,003 of NC_134460.1, forward strand.
ATAAGAGAAAGAGGAGAAAGGATATAGAAATGGGGAAATTTGGGGAAGTGAGAGGGGAAGACGGGAAAGAGAAAGAGAATGTGGTAAAAATGAAAATGGGAAAAGAAAAGGGGAAAGAGAGAAAGGGTAAAAAGGAAAGGTTAAATTTTGTGAAGTTCCGTAATGTTCATTTTGTTAATGTTTTATCACACTTTCATTTGTGTTCATTTATTTATATATATATATATATATATATATATATATATATACTCAAATCTAGCAATAGCGGCGCATTGCCGGGTCTGCTAGTAAAAATAAAAAAAAACATAAATTTAAAGAAATATAAGTAATAATATATAATAACAAATAAACAAGAAGGCCAGATAAGGCATGACGTCAAATATAGGGAGGGGCATTGACTAAACGCTATATAAAAATTAACAGTAATTTCAAAATGCGTCAACGTGTGATAAAAGAATGAAGCTAAGAAAGGTAAACAGTATTCATCATAGAAATCGTAGTGTTCTTAGCAGAAAATACAATAGTAATTATTATTTTAATAACAACAGATTTATACACGGGAAAAGCTTTAGTCATATACAGTGTAAGATCGCAGATGCTGTAAGCTACATATAGATGCTATAACCTCCTGCCTTGGAGTTAGTGACCACCTTTTTCATTACATGGAGTGCTTGCATATTAGACAAAAGTTACCCACAAATAACAGTTGTGATTTATTTGTATGTATTACTCAACAGAAAGTGAAAATATAAAATTTAATCATGAAGTCAGTATTAATTAATATTCTGTATTACATAAACATTTACTACGGTGTGAAACCTTCATTCCAAGACACCATACCGAAAACTTTTAATCTTACCGGAAAGGATTCCAGATATTATTGTAAATACTATATTTCTGTACAAAGACTACGATAGTGCTTAATTTGTATATTATAAAATATACCTGTATCATTACTTAAATATTTTCTTTTTAATTATAGTTATTACGAACTCTTTCCAAATAAACAGTTCACGAGTATATTAATTCAATAGATTAGAATAAAAATAATAAATAACTTTTTAATGGAGTTAAATCATTTTTATTAACGTTCTCGAGCGTTAAAGAGAAATTTTTATTTATTTATAACAAGACCAAAACTTAAAACTACAGCATTTAGTGCAATAAACATCTTTAGCCATACCTAGTTGAGTTTATAGCAGTTTAAAGACTCGTTCTTTGTTATATAATCGATTATTCCCAGTGTATTTAACCACGAAACTACAGTTCTTCATTTTACAACCTTTATAATTTATTTTTCTGTTTAGCCTCCAGAACCATCGTAAGGTATTACTTTACAGGATAAATGAGAATATTTGTAAGAATGTAAATGAAGTCTTGTACAGTCTCAGATCGACCATTCCTGAGATGTGTGATTAATTGAAACCCAACCACCAAAGAACACCGGTATTCACGATATAGTATTCAAATCCGTATAAAAGTAACTGCTTTTACTAGGATTTGAATCTAGAAAGATGAACGAAGATGTATCTAATTATTGGAAAATGATACAACGTTTTATTACCTTGTACAACTAAGTGAACGTTATTAAATCGTGGATATGTCAAGAAGCGCTGATGCAAGATAATAACTTATAAGCAATTAAAAAATTATTGATAAAACATTTCAGAATCTTTCGATATAAAAACCTTCCAATTTTAACACGTTCGTAATATAAAATGTTTCAATTATTTAAACTACCATCCTAATACTACTTCACGGAATCGTAACCAAGAATTATATTTTTGTCAATTTATTATTTCCCATTAATTTTATCAATTGAAGAATTTAAACTACTTAAATTTTTCCAAAAAGGAACAATTAGAAAATTTTAATCGTACAGATTAATGTTTTTTTTTTTTTTTTTTTTTTTATTGTTAGCGTGTAGGAAACGTGTAAGAGTAGAAGAGAAGAGGTGAAAGGTTTGTTGTTTATAATAACGTATAGAAGAACGTGTGAAATGATGCGTATTTCAAAAATTTGTTCGAGCGTTTACTATATTTTTTTTTGGTGGCGTGGAGAAGAATAGAAATTGAGTACAGTCAACTCAATCAACTCCATCAGAAGGTAAAACTCCGTTTAATATAATCTTGTTTTAATCTATACAGCTATCAACATCTGCTTACTCTTTCCTTCACGTTAAACACACATATCATTACAGTGGTAAAGATTTATCTGTTTTGTTCACGCTCACCGTTGCCCGATGCTCTTACTGGTTAAACAACAATAAACGTACACTTGAAGTTATAGAGAAGAGAAGTAGTTACCACTTCAATTATGCAGTTACATTTTTTATTGTAGATGAAACTCAAGCTACTGTTTTACTTCTAATGTCTTAATTTCATGACTTTCTTTATAAGCTGCAGAAATACTGGTAATTTAATTATATAAAAATAGAAACTTACTAAAATAAATGGGGGAAAACAATACTAAAAAATTTTACAAAACCTTTTCCTTAAAATCTAAAATTACTTAGTCATTCGATTTTTACAATCATCAGAAGATACTAAGGAACTTATAACAACAACAAAATTATTTATTAAAAAAATAAATGAATACGTAAGTGAATAAATAATAAATATTAATTGACAAATTAACAATATTTATTATGTATTGTGTTTTGGAATTACCTACCGGAAAAATTAATTTTACCTAAAAAAATCATCTCAGTTGTCGATGTGATTTAGCTGAAAGGACAAGATATGTTAATATATGTTTACTTTTATTACATACTTTTTAAGTAGATTTCATAAGAAAGTTAATTTCAATTGTTCCTTAAAAATAACTCGTCTCAAAATTTTAGTCGAGTTCATTAACGGCCAAAATTGAACCATGGGGGTGAAAATGGGGGCTTTTTCGAAAAAACAAAACATAGCTTTAACTTTCTCATTAAGTAAAATATCGGATTCGTTTAAAGTTCTTACTATTCTTTGGTTAAGGGCTAAAACTTATGTAAGTAAAGTTTTTTGATATCACCAACCACTGGCCCAGGGAGTTGAAAAAATAGGGTTTGAAGACAAAAAAATCATACCTCCCTAATAGGCACAGTATCGAATCAGTTTAAAGTGGTCGTTAGTCCTCTAAACATTAATTAAATATTTTGTCTGAAACGATTTTTCATATGACCAACACCTTCAACAAGGGATGACCAAAATGTTGCTGGAATTGTAAGAAGATGTGACTTGTCTTATGCTAAACATGTGAAACCTTTTTTTCACAAGCAACCATTATCGTATTAAGTAAATTTGAAATTTTTCTTTACTTTAAGATGGAAACCTTTTTTGTCCCCTACTTAGCACCGGTAAAATCTACCTCCGCCTTCGGGCGTGCCGAAAGGATTTTTTTTATTTACAATGGTTAAACCATGTCCTCAAATCTTGCAACCTTAATTAGACTCATTTCCCGTCGTCACACAATGGTGAAAGTTTACACAGCAATGTAATTCGGGTGACTATACAATATTCCATTGTTAATGTCATATAAAGAACATTTATATATAAGTTGTCAGAGATACAAAGGGAGCAACTTAATGAAGGGAGCTAATCGATAAAATGTGGCTATCGATCAGATAGATTTTGACTGTCGATTCAGTATGAGTAGATCAGGTGGCTTCAACAGCTACCTGATCCTAGTAAAGGCAGGTACCTTTATACGGATTCGAATACTAGATCGTGGATATCGGTGTTCTTTGGTGGTTGGGTTTCAATTCACCACAAATCTCAGGAATGGTCGACCTGAGACTGTACAAAACTATACTTCATTTGCATTCATACATATCATCCTCATTCATTCTCTCAAGTATTACCTTACGATGGTTTCGGAGGATAAACAGAAATTGTTTAACAATTAAAAAAAAAAAATTGTGGTAAAATCATTTTACGAAATTTTAAAACATAAGAGAATTTAATTTGAAACATAATTTTTATTACATTTTATTTAATTATGACTAAAAGTAGAAAATAAAAAGATTTTTAAAACATGTTTTTCTTACAAAAAAATAAATAACAAAAACAAGTTGTACTAAAAAGTAAAATATAATTTTGCATTCAAGAACATTACTTTTAAAAATCTTATGCTTTTTAATGAAATTAGAGCGTGAACCGCTCTTTTTTATTATTACATGCTAAAAAGGGGTATAGAGTAGTTAGGGTATATGTATATTTGTTTCATCGTAGCAGCTCAACGGCTGAACCGATTGAAATTATGACCGCGTTGGAATCTTTACGTTCCCGGAAGTACCACAGACTATATAAATAGAGATCTCCCGGTTGTAGCACAAACTTTAAAGAATTGAATGAATGAACTGTGAACTGTGAGCCTCTATCACTGTGTGAGTTAGGTTTGAACTGAATGACTCATCATTCAAATGAATCAATCAAATGAATAATATTACAAAAATAATAAAATTTAATTCACGTTAAATAAATTCAAAAATTTCTGTTTAATAATAACCAGCTTCTCGTGGGGTCTGCGTGTGAGGCTAGAGTGAGGTGATGCGAGCACCTCGTGCGAAGCCAATCATCGCCATCAACTAGTAACAAAGGGGTTGCCCCTGGAGCGCTGTTCTGGGAACTGCAATAGGGTGCTCACAATCAACCGATTTTCAAAATTCAAACGGGATGTTTGTTAGTAAGTTGGCCAACTTTTGTACGTATCAGGTACACTCGATCTAATAGATCATGGTTATTCGGAAATGTTGTTATATCATTGCAACCAATCTTCCGATTTTTAAAATTCAAACGGGGTATTCGCTAGTCTAATACAAAATCACGACGGAACCAAACCAGAACAAAAAGAGCAGTGTTTGTCAGCAATGTTTTTTTTCGGCAGTCATTTTTTTTTAATTTTTAATATTTATCTCTTGTTAATTATGGGTAAATAATTTTTTTTTAAAAGTAATTTCGTGAGAGTAATTTTTTGAAAAGTAGTTTTCTGAAAACAAAATTATGTTTTACTTTCTAGTAAGAATAGTTTTTTATATTTTATTTTGTTCATATAATCTATTTTTTGAAGAAAAGCATATTTTAATATATTTTTTCTTTTTTGTTTATTATTTTATTAACACCGTTGAAGTACTCCTTTTATAACGTGAATTGTTTATTTATTAATTTTTTCATTTATTTTTTATCCTACCCTACTAAACGGGATTGGTGTGTGTCTATGTGTGCGCCCCCCTTAGCTTAGCACCGGAATGTACCGATCACTAGCGGAAAATCCCGATTCGTTAGTACATGTCTCATGTTGGTCACGTGAATACTTGTTATATTATTATATATCGATATACCGTACGTATACGCGAAATATACATATGTAAGTTTTGGGAAAATTTAGTACTTCTTAATCGGATCTGAATTTTCGGACGAAAATCGCAAATATCTCGAAAACGGTCCGTCCTAGCGCTCTGAAATTTTTTTCAACCCTTCTTCCACTCCCAGTGGTATCTTTCGGCTGATATATTCAAATGCCCCTGGGGTGCCGTTTGGAAATCGGGGAGGAGCTGCGATGGAGGTGCCACCGTAATATATCGGCAACCGCTAGTCCGATTTTAACGATTCAAACGGTTTATTTATCAGCAAACTGTTAAAGAGCGCTGACTGTTTAACGCATTGGGTATACTTTTGATCAACCGGACCTTGGTTAACCGGAAATTAAATCGTTTAGCTCTCTGTTTTGATTGCATTCACCCACCGTAAAAAACATACCGATGTGATCTTTCGCTAAATACGTTCAAACCTGTGCGCTAGCGCAGCTGTAAAGTATAGACTTATGAAGACTAAAAAGTAAAAAATATATTAAAAAAACTTTTTAAGAATAACTATTATATTAAATGCAGTAAAAAGCAGAAAATAAAAAAAATTAAATCACTCTTAAATTAAACGCACTAAAATGTAATGTAATTAAAATCCACTCAGAATGGATTTGACAACCAGCTTTGATGGTGATATGTAAGATTATATCAAAGTCACACCTACAAATTAAAAATGTTATATTTTTGCAAATTTTTTCTTATGGTGATGAATGGCCTAAAAAGTGGGGAGCAAACACGCATAAAAAAAAAATTGGCAGAAACATCAAATTTTTATAATCTAAAGCTATAAATTTTACATAATCTTACATATCAGAGCTTGTTGTCAAATGCATTCTGAGATACCGTCGTAAAATTATTTTTTACATGTTTAATTTAAGAGTGGTGTTTTATATTTTTTTACATATTTTTTATTTATTTATATGATTGTTTTTCTTCATGAAATAATTAACTATGATCAAAAAGTACCCACCGGAATGTACCGATCACTAGCGGAAAATTCCGATTCGTTAGTATCAATTTCTAGAGTTAAATTTCTAACTTTCATTTTATCAATTTTCATCATTCAAAAAAAATATATATATTTACACAAGGTAATCAATTTTGGACATCTAATAATCCCATTCAGAGACGCCGCCCGCCAGGGCAACCCGCACGGAGGGCCTAGCTGCGGAGGCGTGTCTACGGTACGCCCTGCACCTAGTAATTTGTAATAAAATAAAAATTTGTGATACAATTATTTACGTATACTATTTCCTAAGCATTTTTAAATGATGGGTTTTTAACTATCAAAATGGACATTTAATCTTATATTTAAAGTAATATCTTTTTCTTGATAATTTTGAACATTTTTTGTTCCAATTTGATCTGTTGCACTTGAATAGTTTGACGGTTATACTAGAATAATTGTAAAATCTAGTCGCAGTTAATGTTTACTTTTTTCCTGCATATAGAAATAAAGATGAAAAGAAACTAGAATATAATCAATCAGTTGTTCCATTAGCTACAATCATTTCCTATTTAGATTAATTTACATTAGTTTATATATTTTTTACCATCTTAGTTTTTTAATATACATCCTCCTTTAGCTGTTGCGTGCTACCAGAACGAGGTGTGTTATGGTACAAGTTAGGAATTGCAATAGTGGATAAAATGTCTTGTACAACATGTTGCATGTAGACACAAGGTATATAATAAATAATGGAAGTGTAACAAGCGGTATGTTGGTATAGATAAAAGGAAGCACTGTTAAGTGTCGTGACTCCGTGCTAGTGTTGTGCTATATAACAACAAACACTCTCATGCAACAAAAAGGTAAAGTCCCGCCAGTTCTTTTGGTCCTGCCTCACGATTTACAGTAAAATCCTTCTTAAATGTTTCAACTTGTTTGTGTGTGTGTGTGTGTGTGTGTGTGTGTGTGTGTGTGTGTGTGTGTGTGTGTGTGTATGTGTGTGTATTAATGTTTTATATTTCTCTTCTCAGAAGTGAACAAAAAAAATTATCATTAGATATAAGTTATATCATTAAGAATTAAAAAAGCCAAATAAATGAGGTAGAGAAAGAAAAATAGTTAAACTCTGGGTTATAGTTTCTTATGAGGAATTATACTTCATAAATAATAAAAATAAACAAAGAAATAATAGAATAGTATGAAACAGTTAACTTAGTACAAAGATCATAATGTACAGAATTACAAATAAAATAAAAATGAGTAGAAATTTGAATTTTAGAAAAATTATTTTTAAGATTACATGGATTTAATAAATATATTAAAAGAATATTAATCAAAAAAAGTTATAAAAAGTAAAAAACTGAAGCTCTAACCTTGGCTGAATTTAAGAGCTGTATTTTGCGTGACTGGCATAACCGTTACTTCCTTAATGGTATGTTAAACTTCAACTATCAGTTTAAATTAAATTTTTCATTCAATTTCCTTTAGTACAAAGGAAAAATATATTTTCTTTATGTAAAAAAACAACTTAAAACCACGCAAATATCATTCTTCTTTCTAGCTTCTTTTCTTTTATTCCAAGCGTTTCTCTTTTTTTTCCGAATAGCTTTGTTTTAGCTCATCTATCCATTTTTTCTTGTCTTTTCTTCTACCACAAGAACTTTTATATTGTAAATTATTCTTCGGAAGTTATCTCTATTGTAACAGTCTTCTTTCAAACCTATCCTTTGGAGGTTCTTTTCCAACAGTTTCAGGTAATTAGGTTTACTTTTCACATTCCACAGCTTGTCAGAAATTTGTTTACTTAATTTGTTTGGGTCCATCCTGATCACATGTCCCAAGAAATTTAACCTTCTTTTCCTTATCCCTGTTTCTAGGTCTTCTTGATTTTGGTAGATCTCCTTGTTAGACCTCAGTCTGTATCCTTTCTCTGTAACCTTTGGATCATGGATTTCCTTACGTACTAGGTAAGGTTCTTTCGATCTTAAGGATGTTTTCAAGACCGATTAGGTGTAATGTTTCAGTTTCATTTAAGATTAATAGTTTCATTAATATCATCTAAAAAATTAATATTTTTTAATCTTCATAAGACTAAAATCCATTAAGATTAAAAATCACTATCTTGTTGTGAAATCCATTCTGAGATACCGTCTAAAATATCAAATAACCATTACGCTTTTTAAAATATTAATGGTTTTTAATCTACACATATCTCCTAAAGTATCAATTGATAGTTGAAAAATATCAATTTCGCGATCTTGGAGCGATTCTTCTTATTGTAGATGTCTTTAGTGTTAAATCTAAGCTTCTTACAAAGCATCTGACGAATTTGATGTAACCGAAATATGATCATTTGTATGAAAGATAAATATTATACATATTTATTTATTTATAAATGAAAAGTGGTTTACAGAATAAATCTAAAACAAACACGTCAAAATGAAAAAAAAAAAAATAAACAATATAAAACAGATGAAACCTATCAAGAGAAACTAGACAATTTACCTAATCACTCTCTCTTTTTTTCCTGTTTAGTCCCCAGAACCACCGTCATGATTACTTCAGAGGATGAATGAGGATGATATATATGAATGAAAATGAAGTGTAGTCTTGTCCAGTTAAAGTACGACCATTCCTGAGATGTGTAGTTAATTGAAACCCAACCACCAAAGAACACCGGCATCCACAATCTAGTATTCAAATCCGTATAAAATAACTCCCTTTACTATGACTTGAACGCTGGAACTCTCGACTTCCAAATCAGCTGATTTGGGAAGACGAGTTGATTTGGGTTCACCACTAGACCAACCCGGTGGATTTATTTACCTTAATCTACTTTATCAATAAATACCTATGGTTGACATCAATAAAATAAGACTTATTCACATAACTATAAGTTTATAAAACAATAGAGTAAACATAGAGAGACTGAAGAAAGAAAACAATTGATATAAAAGAAAAAATGCTTTCTCTACCGAATCTGTATTTAAAACCAATTAGCAAGCGTCTACAACAAGTTTTATTTAAATAAAATCAGATATCGAAAAACAAATTTACATCTTTACATTCAGTTCATTAAAAATAAGTAATGTGTGAATAAAAAGTTACTCTGTCATTCTACAATGTTCTTAGCCAAGGTAATAAATAAAATGAATTCGGAAGAATCAAAAAAATAATTAATACATTATTTAGTTATTGAAAAACATAATCTTATGGAAATTGTCACATAACAAGTCTATATAAAATTTAAAGGGACAATTATATCTTTTTAAGTTATTAAATTGAGTAATATTAAATTTACGGAACTTTTTTTTTAAAGGCATTTAAGATCTAATTATTAGCACCTTCCTGAAATATTCATTCGATAATATTATTATAAATAGCGCCTTTAAACTTAAAATGTTATTTATCGCTTTGACATGCTTTGTTTTTAACAAAAGATATATGTATGTATGTGTGTACATATATATATATATATATATATATACATTAAACTGTATATATATATATATATACATTAAACTGTGTATATATATATATATATATATATATATATACATTAAACTGTGTATATATATATATATATATATATATATATATATATATATATATATATACACACATATCAGGAACTACCCTTTCAATAACAGCTAAATGAAGGTTATCAAGCTATTTGAGGAACCAATTAACAAAATATTGTGGCCAACCCTGTCGAAGGCTTTTTTAAAATCAGGGATCACGGTATCAGTACAAGAGGTGAGATCCAACTGAAGTGATGTCGCAGTTAAGGAAGATAAGAAGGTTTGTCACTGTAGAAAAATAGGCATAAAAATTTATTTTGTAATATAAAAAAAAGTAATTCAAAATATCTTAATTTAATTTATTCTCTTCCTTTGGAGAAATAAGTCGCTTAATATAAAAAAAAGATGTTATATAATATGCTCAAAAACCATACATAATTAATAACGGGATGTAAATAGATAAGTAATTTTAAATTTCCACAGCATTTTCTGATTTAGATATCACAAAACCATTTAATCTTCAATTTAAACTAAAGTTTCTTAGTTATAACTGTAGAGGCTAATCAGAATAAGAGTAATATTTTTAAGTAATAACCGTTGATTATTACTTAAAAAATAGAAGTGGAAGTAAAAGTGACTCAAAGCACCTTTATTTAATTTTAAATTGGAGAATATTATATAAACTTTTGATGAACGTAAGATTTAAAGGAGGCTTTTAATAAACAAATAAATATTAGGTAGGCCTCATATTTATTAATGTATAGTATATTAATAGTTGGTAAAAGCACCTTAATTGAATTACAAATTAGCTTATAATAACATATATATATATATATATATCTTTTCATGCAAATTAACAGATTTTTTAATTAGAGCTAATGATATTTTAATTAGTGTAAAAAAGAAACCAGCCGATAAATATGTACAAGCAAAGTATACAAGCAGATAAACTAACATCTAGACACGTTGATTTATTTTTACTAGTACACCATACAATTATATAAGTGGTGTACATCAATTACTGGAGAATCATAGTTGTTTTTGTCAAGTTCCCAGAAAGTTAATTTTAACTTAAAAAAAAGAAAAAATATATGAAATTCTAATTTTAAATTCAAAACGTAGCTGCAGCTAAAAGAATATATTAAAAAAAAAAACCAACCTTACTATAAAAGACGATGTTAGGCGTCAGCGTTAGGTGCTGAGAGGAAGAATAATTTACTTTAAATCTACAAATTTAAGGCAATTATAAATTACATAAGAATTAATTAAATATATAAAATTAGCATAAAGTAGTCTGTTGCAAATAGAATACAACTGAATTATAAAAGTTATCTTATAAAAGATATCCGTTACAAGACTTTCTTAAATGTATTTATTTGAAAAGAACAGATTAACAGACGTTGCACTAAAACTAATAATTACAGGTGTTAATGAAAAAGAGATATGAAAATCAAGGATAAAGACACGTAAAAATAATAGGTACTTACGTATTAACGCCACCGCAGCTACAGCTTTATTTAAAAACAAAGTAGTCAATCGGATTTCGGTGGAAAAAGGGCCGATATAGAGTTTAACATAAATAAATAAATATTAATTTTATAAATATAATTTAACCAAACCTAACCTACGCTCGCTAACCTTGACTAATTAACACCGTAATTTTTTGAGTATTTATTTAATAAATTCAGTAATTATTGCAATTTGATTATTTAAATAATAAGTAATTGTAATTACTGAATTTATTAAAAAAATACTCGAAAAATTACGGTGTTAATTAGTCAAGGTTAGCGAGCGAAGCGAGCGTAGGTTAAGTTTGGTTAAATTATATTTATAAAATAAATAAATATAAATAACCATTTATATTCTGTTTTGAATCTGTTTCGGCCCATTTTCCACCGAAATCCGAATGACTATATTGTTTTTAAACAAAGCTGTAGCTGCGGTGGCGTTAATACGTACGTACTAAATAATATTTATTTATTTTTTATTATTTTTAAGAAACAAATCAATGTTAAAGAAATGATAACAGATTTAACTGTAGCAGTGGCGGCTCGTAACTAAAATTAGTGGGGGTGCTGCTGTAGGAAATTTTTTCCTGGGCCTTTTCAAGGCCATGGTTAAGTTTTACAAAACAAACAAATAAGTTTTCTATAAGGACCGTTCGGAAAGTAACCTCCGTTTGACTATAAATAAAAAAACCTGCATAGATAAAAATATTTTATTATATACAACTTAAAACTACAGCTTTTAACCACTTTTAAACACAGCCGCCATTTAAATTCAAGCATTTGACATAGCATTTGTCATAAAAATTTCAGCCGCCTAGATCCCTACCCAACCTTTCGTGGCATTTTAAAGTTCGTATTTGTTATCGAAGTGCTGCGAAAATATCTTTGTATGAAAAAGGTATTTGTAAATCAGCGAAACGCTATGACAAATGCTTGAATTTAAATAGCGACTATGTTCAAAAAATAGTTAAAAACTGTAGTTTTAAGTTCTGCATAATGAAATATTTTTATTTATTCAGTGTTTTAATTGTAGCCAAACGGAGGTTACTTTCCGAACCGCCCTCGTGTAAAATAAAAGAACCGAAAAAGAAATGAATCAAATATAATAACTTGAAACAGGATAATAATCTAATTCTAACTTTACCACATTCAAGAATACAGTACACAGTTTTTAAGCAAACGTGCTTGGTAGTTGGTTTAACCGAATAAATAATAAAATGTCAATACAGATAATATTTTTTAGTATTATTAAATAATAACGTAATAAAATGTCCGCTTAAAAACACTATACTTCAGTGGTGCTTAATTAAAATTTTTATGCACACAGAAACAAATACATAATTACTTTTTACTATTTAGCTGAGAAGCTAAATAGAAAGGGCGACAGAGATGTCGCTCTTCCACAGTCTTTTTGGATAGATTTGGCAATCAAAGAGCCCTTGCTTTCCGCCATCTTCTGAAAACCACTACTAAAAAACAACTAAACCGCTTTCATATTCCTTTCACCGACTAAACTAGAAAAGGGAACGAACAAGGAACGTTCCATACACACGCGGAGTAAAAAAAACTACCTTCCACCAGCACGACAGGGTCGGCACTGCAGAAGTGATAGTGCTCTCTCTCCCTTACAATCATGCGTGCAGCTTCCTATGTGCGTATGCGCATAACAGCCAAACACTACGCCACTGGAACTGTAAAGCGTACAGTTTCATACAAAGATTTTTGTATCTTTTTCATAAACTGGGAATGGGTACTGACATTAAGCTTCCGCAGTGCCTATACGCGAGCCACCATTGGCGTCCACGTTTTGATATAAAAAGTATTAGAATTTGAATATAGGATTATATATTGAACAAGTATAGAGAAAAAATTAAGGAGAAAATGACATTATATTAAATGTTATCGATAATATCAAGTGGAAATAGGGGGTGCTGCACTTCCACAGTGCCAATACGCGAGCCGCCACTGCACTATAATCTAATACGATTATAAAAGGATTATAATAGGTTCAAAATAGTTGGAAAGGGTTAGGATAACTGATATTTAGGCATAGTTACAAATCGGCTGCTGTAAATAATTTTAATAAGCAATACCTTCAAATTCAAACGAGGATAGAGTAAAACTGGAATAAACTTTTATTAGTTAATAATGACACATAAAATACAGTGATTGAATTAGTGCGTTTTAATGAAATTAGGCCGTTTTATATATTAAAACAGAATAGGTACGTAAGAAGTGGGTCTATTCGTCGTATAGACTTTGATCACCATGTGAGACAGGGAAAACGATTTAATCTTATATGACCGGAGGATACTCAATCATCCTCTGGTTGCGTTATTAAAATGTAGTTCATCAGATAAAATGCTTATAGTTAACAGATTTATTTGCAAAACCACTAAATTTATATCTTAACTTGGGTTCCAAGAATTATAGACTGACTTAATTTTACCGAAGCCGCAGAAATCAGGGTGAAATCTTTCGCTAGCCAACATTTGCTAATGAAGTGTTTTCAAATCTATGTTTATATGAACTTTCTTCTTTATTCTTCTTCTTTTTTCTTCTTTATTCTTTCACCAATTGAACATGTCCTGAAAGTGTTACATTCTTTGTGATACATTCTTTGTATATTAGTCAAAAGTATCAAACATTTATACACAATTAGGGATAGATCAGCAGCAAAATTTTTTTTGAATATTTAACAGATAAATCAGTCAATTAATTAGAAGTTGATTATAAAGCTATATCTACGACTAATGACTAATTCACGACAATAATAATAATAATATTAATAATAGTCTTTAGATAAACATTTTAATATTTCAAATATATTTAACTGATCCAAAATGAATTGTAAACTAAAGTAACAACTAAACTAAAATACTGAAACAACTAAAATAAACTGAACTAAAATAAACTAAAGTAAACTAAAATAATGTAACAACGTTAAAAAAAAAATCTACTGTATGTTTGAATAAACTTAAGGTATGTGGTTAAAACGTGGCAACTTTTAAACTAGTAATACACTAATGATATTTCAAATTGTGTATTTGGTACTAGAATTCAGTATAGTATATGGTTAAAAGCCTGCAGGCCAACCGTGAAATATCAGCAGAACGGCCCAAATATCAGTCTTGATCATCTGCTCTGCATTTAACAGGCCCAAATTATAGCGGCAAATAACTACCGCCTGAGGCTTGTCATAGTACAGTGGCGAAAATACCGTTGAATAAATTAACCTTTATTTAACACAGCATGACTATTATTAATAGCAACTTATAAAACAAAGAAAAATAGGGAGGAGTGGAATAGAAAGAAAGGATGAAATGCAGGTAGTGAGAAGAATAAAGATAGAACAAGAAAAAAGAAGGGCATCAGCAAATATCAAATAGATAATCATCATTATTAAAAATGCAGACCCTATCTGTACATGAACTTTTTATAGAGCACTCGCAGCTTTTATTAATCGAGTTAAATCTTCAACGTTGTGTTCGAAACTCAATAACTCGCTTTATAATAAATATAAAATTAATGATAGTCTTTATTTTACTCCCCAATCCACTTTTCTGTTAATTTTATTTCATTTTATCAATTGGTATTCAACAAATAAAGAAAAACTAAAGAAAATGATATTTTCTGATTTTTTTTCAACCTAATTCGAATTTACCCCCATACAGGAAGCTCGAAAATATTATTTCCCCTCATTAACTGCTAAGTTAATCTTCTCTCTTTAATTTATTTTGAGTTTTTTGATCAAAGGTTTTCCAATTTTTTTTTATTTTATAAGCGATCGCTATTACAATGTCAAATAGTTCATAAAAAGTTAAAAAACTTTTATACTGGTAATGAGTAAAAAAATTGGTAGATGTATATAATTTGTGACTCTTACTTAATTACCTATAAAATTTTATTTTTGTAATTAAAAGTTAGAAAAATTTATTTGGCTCGTACAAAAGATTAAAATAATAAATTATGAAATAATTTTGTTAATAAACTTACTGATACAAGGTGCAATATGAGAACGACTCTGTTGATATCCTTTTGCGCATCTATTACAAGTAATTCCAGTAACACCGTCTTTACAAGGACATTGACCACTTGTCTGATTGCATGTCTTCCCTGATGCACCTATTGGGTGGCAATCGCATGCTGAAAAAAAGAAAGAAATAACAGATATTAATCATTTTAAATTTATAATTTTATCAACGAAAAATGTTACTTATTTTCAAATTTTTCTGAAAAGATAAAAAAAATTTATTCAGATAATAAGAAAAAGAACAAAAAGTGAAATTTAAGTATTTTACAACTCAATTCTGGCGTTTTTCAACAATAACAAAAAATCTTAAGTAACACGCTACGATAATGAAAAAATTAAAAAAAAACTCATATTCCATATTAAATGATACTGAAGTATAAATTGATGAGTGATATGTACAAAGGCTTATCGTGGTTGTCTAGTTATGTCTACCGTTCCATCTTGACAGCGCAGTACTCAGCATATGCGAACATTGACAACTACATTACCAGTATTAGTGCATGGTATCATTTCATCGTATTTCTTTGTGACTGTTCAATCCGATCCACACTGAATGACTGGGCAATTTAATTTACTTTTAATTAATTCTTTATCTTACATTAACATAATAATAATAAAATTACTCTTACTAGAGTAGGAGTAATTTTTCACTTTTAACGTTTAATTCTCACTTTCTATTGTTATCTGCAAAGAGTATTTTCCTATCTTATTCATACGTCAAAATACAATATAAAATACGTCAATATACATCATAAAGAAAATTTATTATGAAATTTATAAAACAAATTATTACAGTAATTAATGAAAAAAAAAAATGTATGACATATGGTAAAATATGTTACAAAGGACAGAGATACAAAATAAAGTAGAAATAGATACGAGGAAATATTAACTTACAAAATTAAATGCAGTTAATTATAGTTAAAAAAAAAATGTATATTTCAACTTAAAGTAAGGGAAAAATTACGGCTACAACTTAACTGGAACCATAATATAGTTGTAATTTTGTGTCTCTACAGAAAATGTAATTTGATCTCTCAATTAATATGAAATACAGTAAAACTACGGTTAACATATACATTAAAAAAGCTAACAACTGTCACGCGGCCGCCTACGAGGTAAGTTGAGCCTTATAGACCCTCCTTCCATCTCTCACTACTACCTGAGGAAATGAAGAATCTCCAGTTTCTTTCTTTCAAATTTAATTTTCTTTACTTTGTGGGAAAAGTTTTTATAGAAACATTAAGTTTTTCAGTATTAACTTCACTGATTTCAAGTTATTTTAGAAATATGTCATATACATATTTATCATAGTAATTCCGTAACTCAGTTTATTAATTTTTTTTTTTTAATAACTTATAATTCTTAATTTCGCAAAACGTTCCAGATTTTTTTTTGCAATCCTGGGAGCTTTCTTGACTTTTTTTCTGTTGAAATTTATTCAATTCAAATAACTATAAAACACAGCTGTATAATTTTTTGTGTAATAATGTTCTGTTATGTATACATACTGTTTTCTTTTTTTTTAAATACAAGTATAATCTTTCATTTATATATTTATGGCTTTTAGGGTACAGAAAAATAAAAGAATACTGTGTAATTTTTTTTCATAATCTAATTTTAACGGAAAATTAACTGTTAAATGTCTAAAGGTTATTTAGATTTTTTCTAAAATCTAATTTCATTACATATATTTTTTAACCGTGATTACTGGTAAAAAAAGCCATCAGAAAAAAGATAAAGTTTTACAAAAATTTCTGATATGCCAAAAATGATAAGAAAGAATTAATAAATTCGGAATTTTAATCAAACGTATGAAAACAGAGGCATACTATACTTATTTATATTACTTTCTTTTTCCTGTTTAGTCTCCGGGAATTACCGTTGAATTATTACTTCAGAGGATTAATGAGGATGATATGTATGAATGTAAATGATGTGTAGTCTTAAACAGGCTCAGTTCGACTATTCCTGAGATGTGTGGTTAATTGTAACCCAACCACCTAAGAACACCGGCATCCACGATCTAGTATTCAAATCCGTTTAAGTAACTGCCTTTACTAGGATTTGAACACTGGAACTCTCAACTTCCAAATCAGCTGATTTGGGAAGACGCGTTCACCACTAGACTATAATATCAAAATATTTACTTCAAAAAACTTTCCATATCTGGTAATTATTTCGAACACAGCGAGATTATTAATTTGGGCAATAAAAAACCTGTAACACTTAACTTAAGGAATATACTGCAACATTATCTTACATTAAATTTTCTTATAAAATTTTCGGCATAATTTTATTATTTTATTACAATATGTACATACTGGGGTATCCAAAAATTGAATTTCTTGATGGTCTTTGCTGAACTTCGTGGTTATGTAATAGGGTTTTAGCCTTCCATCCGGAAAGTTCCAGGATTGAATCCTAGTCAAGGATCAGACTTTTCATGTACTAAAAAAAATTCTATTTTATATTTCCACACATGCACAAAAAAAATGCTTTCCAGTGGTGACTTCTTCTCTCCAACAAAAAGAGTGTACCCTTCTCTAAACAGAAAAAGGATGCTTAGATAACATAGTTTTACGTATTATACAGAACTATTTTAATTATTTACTTCATGATCTACTCACTTATTATAAATTTCCTTGTATTCTGAGGTTGAATCGATTTGATTACATAAATATGAAATAAAACTTGAATCCGTAAAAATTTAATGACTACTGAATTGAGAAGGTACGATAGTAACGTACCATTTGAGTTCTTTTATCTTCTCTGACTGTTAAAATTCTTTTTGTGAGGAGAATTGTGTGTAAATCATTTTTTAGTATTTTATTGTTTTACTTTTAAATTGTTCTATTACATAGGAAATGGAAAAAAATATTATTATAGTAAATAAAAAAGATTGATTAGATATGACTACTTACTTAACAATTGTAAAATATACATAAACGGCGTATTAACATCGTTAAAAAATGGTTTTATAGCAATTTTCTTTTTAAAAAAAAATTTTAATAAAAATTATTTGAGAAATGAGTCTGTGACGGATTTAGATTAGTCTTTTAGTTTTATGGGATAAAGCTGGTTATTAGCTTATTCTGGTTTCATTGCGATACTATTTTTAGAATACCTTTTTTTTTATAAAATTGAAAATGTTTTTCAATTTAAAAACTAGCAAAAACGCAAAATATATAACAATCCTTTGAATTACTATGCAGTTAATTATGTTTGGATCATTACTTAAAGTATCCAATATAATGAAGGAAAGAGTTAGGTAAACTGCCCTTACAAGAAGAAAAGAAATTAATCAGGCAATAATCACCATTAATTTAACCCTGAACTATTCGAAATTGAAACAACTTAAAAATTAACTTTGTCAAATGTAGCTTACAGTTAAAAACAGATAAGTATGTTAACGCCAAAGTAATTGTTATATAACTAATATCTACGGAAAAAATGTAGCTAGCTGATAATGTATCATCAAAAGTGTTTATTAAGTTTCTAGGACATATTTTCAATATTTTTAAGGAGAAAAACTATTCTAAAGCTTTCCTTCAGATAACCTGACTAATATTTATTACCATTTTAAGGATTTTAAAGAAAAAAAAGGAAAATTATTTTTAACAATTTTTCTTAAATACATTTAGTTTGAACGAAAATGTTTCAAACGATCTTATAATTATCCTAAAATAGAATTACGAACCCAAGAAGACATATAATAACCTAACAAATCTCTCCCTGAAAAATTTCTCTATGTTTAAATTGCCTTAGAATACGAAGAGCTGAATGGATCTTGATAATTCGAATTCAGATCTTATTCTCGAAATCTTTACTGTATTCATTTATGCTATTTCCTTTTGAAGATGAACTACAAATTATCGCTGATTTATAGAAGATTGAAAAGTAATTTTGAAAAACTCAGTCTAATAATTAAACACAAAATTAGAAAAATTGTCTTCATTTACCCTCTTTTTCTTTTAAATAAACATTTATAAAACCAAATTTTTTTCTATATATTTTGTTATTGGTTTAATTTATAATACTTTAAAGATACTATTCGTGATATAAAAGATATAAAAATACTCTGTTAAATCTGAATATATATTGTAAATTTATAAATAAATACAATATGCAGTATTACATGTATATATATGCAAAATAGAACACGTAAGGTGTCTCAGTTGATTATAAAGAGCAGGTAAATCTATTTAATGGTCAATGTAAACAAATGCCTTGAATGAATATTCAGTTATAATTGGTATGAAGTGGGCGGGTCAGACAACACAAACTTGTAAATGAAGTTATCTTTTTAACAAGAGATGTATTATATGTGTGTGTGTGTGTGTGTGTGTGTGTCGGTTGTTACTGTTAAATTAGAATTAAAATTAAACGAGAAAAAGTAGAACTAGAACCGGTATATATTAAAAGCGTTGTATAAAATTTAACAGAACCCAAATTAAAATAATTATATTTAATCGATGAAGTCATGATTTGTAATGTGTTAGTGTTACACTTTTCTTAAAATCTTTTATTGCATTAATATCCAACATTTTTAATAATAGACTGAATCACGATTATAGAACTGTGTCAAGTCAAATGTTATTACAATTTATTATCGTTTTTAGTAAAGATTACAAAGCATACTTAATTTCATTTTAATTATAATAATTATATATTAAGGATTTGTAATTAGTTACCGTATATGTTAACTAACTGAAGGACTCATTATATTTAATAAATTTTATTGGATATTTTTAATTAATAAATCAATCTTATTATACAATTTCCAATTCTTCCGCTCTCTGGCAAAGCAAACAGAATATTCTGTTATATCTTATATCACATATGATAGATGGATTGTCCTTGACACAGACGGATCGAAAAACGAAACATATTCCGATGTTTTTAATAATAGAATCTCAAAAATTGTGGGGTTATTCACTCTCAATCATTATTAAAATAACTCCATATATTTATTAATAATTCATATAATAAGTAGAGTAATATTTATAATACAAAATTACAAAATTACATAGTAATTATTATAAGCAAAAATAAGGGAATCAATTAAATACATAACTATACAAAAATTGAATAAATAAATTGTATATTTCTTTCAAATATTACAAAATTATGAAATATTACAAATTTATATATAAGTACATTTTAAGGCGGTTTTTAAAATTTAAAAAAGGGTATTAGCTATTTGGCAATTTGGTACTTTTTCGTTTCTCCCCCCCCCACCCAAAGTTTGCAAGTTTTTCAAGTGGAAATATCAATTTCCCTCATCAATTTCGTTCTTCCAACAAATAATATATTTGAGAAAAGATTTTTCCAACCATATAAAAACAGCGAAATTTCCTCTTTATGCTTAAAATAATACTATCTAAACACTAACAATTTTAGGGGGCATTTATATGTAAATAAATAATTATTTAACAAATATAATATATTTATCTTACAATGCCGATCTTTTTTGTTTTGTTTAACCTCCAGGACCATCATTAGGAATTGCTTAAGAGGAAGATATGGGTGACTTTTAACGAGTGAAAATACTTTGTCTGACCGGATTTGAATCCGGGACCTCTTGATGAAAGTTACAATGCCTATCTGCGTGACGGAATAGTAACGTCAGTTCATGCAAAGGTTCTGGATTCGAATCCCGTCAGATACAGCAATTTTTTTACAAGATATTACTTTCTTTATCACCCATCGGCCGCTTTAGAAACTTCTAGCGAAAATAAAACGAAATATAGAAGAGTTAATTACTGTTGCGGGTTTCTCTCCTTCAAGTCAATTATAGAAATTCATCATACTGAGGAAACAGATTATACATATTTAATTGTAAAAAAGAATTTAATAATTTTAAGAATTTATGTTTTTGCCGGCCTCTGAGGTGCGAGCGGTAGCATCTCAGCCTTTTATCCGGGTGTCCTGGGTTAAAGTTCCGATCAGGCATCGCATTTTTCATAAGCTACAAATTTCCATTGGGACTAAATGACCAAAGCAGTCGATGCCAGGATATCTCATAAAAAATAATAAATTACAAAAAAAATTATATATTATAAATAAATAACTCGTAAAAATTATACGATAATACAGAATAAACAACATAAAACCGAACCTATAATGAAACCGCTACCAACCACTATTTATAAAAGACTTTCACACAACTAGCGCGACTAGTGAATGTATATGTTACTACTGATTGTTGTTGCCCTTTGTCAGTTACGTGCCACTGCAGTATACGTTTTGTTGCATGCCGTATTGTTAAAGTGCAGTTGTGTTTGTGTAAAATGCCTTATTCAATTCAGGAAAGGACAGGTATAGTTGAGGCCTATATTTGTTCTGGATCGTTTGAAGAATCACGTCGAGTATTCGTAGAAAAATTTCCGAATGCCTGTATCTCAGCGAAAATTAGCATACACGATTTAGTTAAAAAATGGCGAACAACAGGTTCGGTTTCAAATGCAAAACGAAATAGGCAACGTTCCGTTAGGACCCCACAGGCCATTGCCGATATTGAAAGGAGAGTTACTGATAATCCAAAAAAAATCACAACGCAAGTTATCCCAAAAATCGGGTGTTAAATACACATCTTGTCGTAGAATTCTTCATGAAATAAAATTGAAACCATACCGCGTTACAACTGTGCAAGTGAAGGAAACAAATAGAAACGACTTGATTATTGCAACTGGCCTCTCGAAAACATTGTTGGTGGACAGATAGAATTGTCTGTTTGCGACTTTTTCCTTTGGGGCTACTTAAAAGAGAGAGTTTATGCATCTAATCCTCACAATATTGATGAACTGAAGGTGAACATTCAACGAGAAATCAACGCAATGACAACTTTTTACGTCAGACGACTCTCAATATGATCAATCGAGCACAAAGTGCATCGACTTCCAAGATGGTCATTTTTTCAACACCTTTTGTAACAACAAAATAAATAAATGCAACATTTAAATTACGTTTTACGTTTTTTTCATTTAATTAATTTATCCTTATAATTCGTAAAGTTTCATTCCAACTTAACCTACCGATTCTGCAGCGGTTACGTTATGGGTTCGGTTTTACGTTGCTCACGTTGTAATATAATTGTATAATTATATACCATTATATAATTGATTTTTTTTTTTAACCTCCGGGTCTACCGTTAGGTATTGCTTCAGAGGATGAGATGAATGACAATTTTTTGTTGCGTGTGAAAATTCGTTGCCTGACTGGGATTTGAATCCAGGACCTCCGGATGAAAGTTAGAGACACTACCACTCGCGCCACGGAAGCCGGCATATAATATAATATAACTGATTTATTTCATATAAATTTTTCTTTAAACCGATAAAAAAATAAAAATAAAACTTTAATTATCGTGAAACCTAATCGATTTAATAATTGTACACGAATTTGAAAAAAAAGTAGTACGGTATGAATATCATTAAATTGAAAGCACGAAGTTCAATAAACTGAAATGTAATGAAGTTTTGGATTAGCTGTTCAGAACAGATTATTTATAACATTACAGTCACGATTTTTTTTAATATTTTTATTTTTTATTTTTTAATTTACAGAAAAACACATTTGTAAAGTTTATTAGCTTTCAACAGATTCAAACTGAGTAATTTATATTCCTTTTTTATTTATTACTCTAATAAATTTACACTTACAGCATTAATAATAATTATTATCCTTCGCTTTTATTGCACTAATATGATGAACTACAACGTTATTAAAATTATTGCAAACAATAAAATAACAAGAAATTTGATGTAAATTTTTCCATATACTACTTGACAAAGCTAACTGTTAAATCAGTCTGAAGGAGAACAAATTTTTTTTTTTTTACGAGGATTACTTCACAATACGAAATCGTCTTGTGATATATGAAAACCAACAGTTTGCTAAGAGTTTCAGTGGTATTCAGTAATATCTAATTTCATCATTTATTGCACATTTATATTTTTCGCTTTATTTTTTTTCTAGAAAAATCTTGTTTTAAATATAATACAAATATGTTTTTCGATACTTAATAAAGATAATGTGTATATAATGCGTTGTTTCAGGCAGAAAAAAAATTAGTTTTAACGTATATAAACTACCTAAAATACAAGAAACATTTGTCAGAGTTGCTTTCTCTCAGAGTATCAATGTTCCCAATTCAAAATTTTCTGTAGTGAATAGAATAAAGGTTTACACTTATGGGGCTGAAAATTAATTACATTTTGATTGACTTGACATGGCATATTAGGTTTTTAAAGAAGACATCAAGAATCACTTTACTTTTTATTTTACCTACTAAGCCTGGCATTGAGTGCTTGTTTTTCTTGTTAATAATTGTATAATTTCCGATAGTAATTTATCAGATCATTTGCAACCGTTTGGTTATGACATCTAACAAATAAATGATATTATTTTATTTATTTATTTGCTGAAATATCTTTATTATCGAATTTGAGTTAAAATTTTTAGACTGCATAGAAAGTGTACTGTTGTAACAATATAATTAGTATTTTGATTCTATTTAATTGGTGCAAAAATGTTTTAATCTATTAAAAATCATTTCAACTAAATAAAAAATAATATGTATCTATGACATATTTTATGTGAGGAATGAAAATTTTATTTATCGAAACAATTTCGCTATTCCATATTATATAATGAAAATTAAGACATACTTTAATCGTATGTACAAGATAAAAGTAACTATAAGGTGTAACTATAAAGTGTTTTTATAAAATATTAAACACAACACAAACAAAACACGGGTTTTGTTTGTGACTGCTCCATCGTCAAGTTAAACACTTAGTTTTATTAAGTAATACATTAACTTAAATAAAAGAAATAGGCAAGACGTATATATATCAATATACACATACATTTCTCCAGTTAATTAATTAGAAATGTCCAGTAATTAGAAATGAAAAAAGAGATTACATGAAACTGATCTGCAAAACAAAGTAAATATTATAACAAGAAATAAATGTGGTATGCATAATTTTTACTACACTCGTATTTTTAGTTTATCTGATTTATTAGTTAGTAAAATTGATATAACTAAAATATCTGTGAAGGAACAAAAAGGGTTTCACGTTTAAAATTAAAAAAAAAAAAAAAAATTTTAACGCAAAAGAACTGTGTTCATATTAATTGGTATCAATTAGAACTATAACCTAAAGTTTTCGCTGTTATTTCAATGATAAAATACTTTTTTTCTTTTTCTTTTTAGCCCCCGGAACCACCGTCAAGATTACTTCAGAGGATGAATGAGGATGATATGGATGAATGTAAATCAAGTGTAGTCTTGTACAGTCTAAGGTCAACCATTTCTGAAATGTGTAGTTAATTGAAACCCAACCACCAAAGAACACCGGTATTCACGATCTAGTATTCAAATCCGTGTAAAAATAACTGACTTTACTAGGAATTGAACCTTAGAACTCTCGACTTCGAAATCAGCTGATTTGCGATGACGCGTTCACCACTAGACCAACCTGGTAGGTCAATGATAAAATACATAATTGTTTTAACCTTCAGAAACTCGCGCCAAACGTTTAACAAGACTACTCGCGCTTTACTCGCGCTTTATAACGCGCGAGTAGTTTTGTAAATATGTGTGCATTTTAGTATAAATTAAAGATAAATACTTAAAAGAATTAATATAAATTTATGAGAAAAAATTAGTTATAAAAAAACAAAATTTTTATAAAATCCTTTATGTCCCATTTGACCAAATGATTGTATCAAAATTATACTGTAAGTAGAGAATAATTACTACAAAAAATCAAAATTTGTAATAATAAATTTTAGGACCCTTTTTTTTTGTTTGTATCAACAAAATTAATCTGTATAATTATTAAAATAACGAAAATTTTTAATAAAAAAATTTAATTTACTTCAATATTCCAACCTTAGATCGGTACTCGTGCATTGTATTTTATACAACATTTGTGACATGTCTCCAATTAAATTCCAGTATCTCGAAAATTATGAATTCTTCGTGAAATCTGGTAAAAATGCATTACGCACAATGAACGAATTATGGAAAATAAAAAAAATGAAACAAAAAAATCACTTTTGTTTAAAATGTAGAAAATATCAAACCGATTGTACAACATTCGGAAACAAAAGTTTCCGAAGGTTAAATACATTTGCAAATCAAAGCTTTAAAAACGGAAAACACAGTTTTGAAAAGAAAACACTTGTCACATCAAAGTAAATTTTTGACAAATTACAAAACATATTATTCACAAAGTAATATCATAATGGAAAAATAAAACAATACTTTGTTTTATAAAAGGAAATACTGATGGTAAAAGATATTAATTAAATCGAAATAAAATTAAAATACTTTAGTTTCTGTTACATATAGGTTCATTCTATAATTTTCGAGTAGCAGGTGAAACACACTTTGAGGATATAAAAAACTGATTTACTTGAGAATTTAAAACTTTTAAAGATACTTTTTTTAAACTAAAATTGTGGATTAAAAGTTTGTTAAAACAGATGTACTATTAATTACTTTTAATTCCCTCTTTACCGACATTTAGGAAGATTTCATAAGAAACCTACCTATTGTAATCGGTACCATGATTCGACTTCCGGAAAATTTTGACATATCTTCGTGTTTCACATCCTCCAGACCCCAAAACCACCATCAGTTATGTATATATATAACTGATATATATATATACATATATATATATATATATATATATATATATATATATATATATACATATAACTGATATATATACATTCCTTCTTGTGGACACGATAACTGCCGGTAATTTTGCGCCAAATTGATACATAAAATATAAGGACCCAAAATCTCGGTCGAGTTCGTTAATGGGAAAAATCACACCATGAGGGTGGAAATGAGGGAGCTTTTTAGATCCATTTCCTCCACTCACAACTGGACCTTTTCTCCTCTTACTTGTGGAGTTGTCAGTGATGAACACGGAGAAAGATTCCATCAGGATATTTCTGTAATACAACAAAGATATCAGAGCCGTTGGAATGAAGCAATGCTTGCGGTTTATTACTGGTCTGAGAGTAGGGATGTTCCGGAAACCACTTACAAGAGGAAAGCCAAAACACAACGATCTCATGAAGCCACCACATGATTCTTTTCAGACCCAACCAAATGCCAGGTATGCTTCCAGCAATTAAGAGCTCTTAGAATGTTATTAAAAGAAATGTCAAGTGGACTTTCTATGTTGGTATATGTAATTAAAATACATCGTTTCCTCTTAATCCGTTAAAATAAAATACTTCCACCTATTCTATATCACAGAAACTAGACTAAATAAAAATCATTCTAGTGTCATATTCGTTTTTCTCAACCCAAAATTAGTAAGATTTGATTCATGAAGGAAACATTCAAGAATAATTTTTTGTTGGGCAAATTAAATGTAGAAAAATAATCAGATACCATAATATGAAGGTATGTAGAAACGCCTTTTACAGAAGATAGGCTATTTTTTTTATCTACCTTACAAAATGAGTAATCATTTTTTATACAGTTCACTCGATTAGACCCAACTTTTATTAATATAGAATACGAAGAAACAAATTAAAAAGAAAATCTTAAAAAGTATAATTTCCCATGAATTATATATATTTTAATTTTTTTTCTTCTCAATTTTATGAATACTGTTTGTTCAATGATATGCGCAACATTTTAATTAGCTCTTTCAAGATACATAAAACAAATAATTCGCAATTATTACACCAAGTATTGTGTGTTTGTTTTAAAACATAACCAAAGCAAAATACTTTTTAAAAAGTTAATAAAATAATTTCGGATGAAGAGATTGGCAACATTACCTACTGTTATTTTATAATCAGCTGATACAATTTTCTATTTCTTCTTTAGTTAACAGTTAGTTATTTTTATTTGTGTTTTTAATTAAGAAATAGTCTTGTATACGGAAAAAAGATTTTTATTGTGGAAAATTATTTAATAACTAAGTCATTTATTTTGTACTAAGAAGCTATTCAATTGCAGTTCCGAGTAAGAAAGTACGAAATAATTTTTCATTTTATCGTTTGATAAAGAAATATATGAACTGATTCTGTCTGCAGTCAGAGACCTTTCTTTTTCCTGTTTTGTCTCCGGTAATTACCTTTCAGATAATACTTCAGAGGATGATACGTATGAGTATAAATGAAGTGTAGTCTTGTACAGTCTCAGTTCCACCATTCCTGAGATGTGTGGATAATTGAAACCCAACCATCAAAGAACACCGGTATCCACGATCTGGTATTCAAATTCGTGTAAAAAGCAGAGACCTAGCCGGACACGTTTATACTTAATGATGAAACACTGGAAGATGTTAAGGTAAGCCTTTTAAACTCACCTAACAAATCATTATGAAAACTTGCGCAACAAAAAGGAATATCTCTGATAGTTCGTTTAAAGCTACCCGGCTACTTAACTTAGAGCCACACCGAATTCACGTATCATACGAATTACACTCAGTTGATTATGCTGCTAGGTTCTACTACTCTCAAAACTTTAATCAGTTTGTTCTAGAGAGCATTAATCTGTTGGATAATGCATTTTTTACAAATAAGGTTTGGTTTCATTTTAGAGGTTACGTTAATAGTCGGATCGTTACTGGAGATCCAACAATTCTTCGTTCATTCACGACCTCTACAGCCACAGAAAATTGTTGTGTGGTGTGCAATTTCCAGGCGAAGAATAATTGGCCCAAAAGTTTTGAAAACACTCAATACAGACCTCTACCAAGATACTTTAACGCAATTTACTGCAAATCTAGAATAAGTGAGAGAGATTCGTGGTTTCAATAAGATCGGCCATACGGTAAAAGCAAAAATCAGCTTTTTGAGAAATTTCTTTGGTGAAAGAGCAATTAATATTGACTGCCTTATGGCCAGTTCGGTCTCCTGATCTTTCTCTTGCAGGTTATTTTCTCTGGAGATATCTAAAAGGTTGTGTATTCAAAAATAATCAACACTACATTGAAGAAATGAAAACCAGCATAACTCAAAAGTTATGAAAAATTGGAAAAGGTAGTTCTCGAAAGGTTGCACGGAATATGAAAGAGGTTAATTGGCTTCCATTGATGAAAATGGTGGACACTTTCAATATATGTTAAAAATTTAATCTCGATAATTGTTTTACACAAATAATTGTAATATTTATAGCTAACTAATCGCATTAAATATAGCACATAATTTTTTTTTTTTAATTGGGTTGCTTTTTTCGAGTTGCGTTTTAAAACAAACACCCAGTAAAGTATAAGAACATCTAAAATTACAGGAATTAACAAAAGAATGGAACGTTTTTCTGTGTTCTTGAGCTAAGTATATATAAGAAACGACATAAAGTTCTTAGAACTAAAAGTTTTATATAAAATTTTTATATATTTACTCTCCTGATTGTAATTTAATTTATTATTATTGTTGTAACTTTAAACGAAAGGATTTTCTGACTGTTTCCTTTCGATTTTATTCAAATGACCATGGACATATATTTACTGTTAAATAATCACATTATATAATATAAAATTCACAACAAATATAGTAAAATTATGTTAAAAAGTAATAACAAAATTATAAATATTTAAAGAAATTAACACTGTTATAATTCTAAGTTACGATACAAATCCACACGTTTATATAAGTATATCTTAAATTAACAACTTAATAAAGTAAATAAATTAAGAATATTATGAGTATTTCCAGTTTAAGTTATATTCATGTTTATATTTAATTATGTTACGAGGAAAATAAAACATTTATGTATTCCATTTTAGGAGTGTATTTTATAATGAGATAATTTCTTTTTCATTTTAAATTACAACTCTTTTTTTAATAAAAATGACTACATTAACTTAAAAAAAGGCACTATGGTTAAATTAAAGTTATAATATCATAAAAATTGTAGAGTTAAACGAAATTTAAGAAAGAAATAAATAAAATCTGTTTTCGAGAGGCTCCTCTTATTTATATTACAAATATTTTTAACGGTCTTAAAAAAGAACTGAAATTTTGCAATTTGTTTTATATGTAAGCTATTTACACATAAAACAAATAACTATTTTTTAAATTTATTTTCAACCTTTATTTTTACCAACGTAACCATTTCGAAATTCTTAATTTTTTTTAAGAATACAAGAAATTTTCTTGTGGTAATATCGTAGTAAGTTTCTTCTGATAATTTATAGTAAAACGTATAAAATGTTTACTAGAAAAAAATTTACATGTCATAATTTGTATAACTTCAGCATCCATTATCTTTTCTCAGTATTAAATTTTTCTAGAAATATATTACTATAGTAAAACCTCCTACAACCGGATATTTAGAGATGAACAAAAATTGACCGCATAAGGGAAGTGTTTACGAAATGAAAGTATCCAAATACACAAATAAATATTCTGAAACTAAAATCAAATCAAACTAGTAATATTTATCGGTTTAAAAAATATATTAAAGCTATGTTGTAGTTTTTTTATCGTTAATTTATACTCTCATCAAAGATTATAGTTATTAGCAACTTTCTTTTACCTGTTTAGCCTCTGGTAATTACCTTTCAGATATTACTTCAGAGAATGAATGAGGATGATATGTATGAGTATAAATGAAGTGTAGTCTTCTACAGTCTCAGTTCGACCTTTCCTGAGATGTGTGGTTAATTGAAACCAAACCACCAAAGAACAAAGAATCGTTGGTTGTTAAACATTATACGAGTTTGAGAGAAAAATCACCAAAGAACACCAGTATCCACGATCCAGTATTCATATCCGTGTAAAAATAACTGACTTTACAAGGACTTGAACGCTGGAACTCTCAACTTCCAAATCAGCTGATTAGTTATTAGCGACTTAAATATAACTACATGATCATAAATAATTAAACAAGAAACAGCAAGCCATGAACACAAACTAGAACAAGAATAAATCTAAATAAGAATAAACAAAACCGCTAAATTAAGTTCTTCATCCCTATTAAAAGAAATTGCTAGAACCTTTTTACGTACTCCTTCCTTTTTACGTAAATGTAGTAAACATTTTACATCTGAACCTAGGTTTAATTGTTGTCGAATAGACCCAAACAATGTAACCCACCACCGGGGGTTGGTCTAGTGGTGAACGCGTCTTCCCAAATCAGCTGATTTGGAAGTCGAGAGTTTCAGCGTTCAAGTCCTAGAAAAGGCAGTCAATTTTATGCGGATTTGAATACTAAATCCTAGATACCGGTGTTCTTTGGTAATTGGGTTTCAATTAATTACACATCTCAGGAATGGTCGAACTGAGACCGTACAAGACTACACTTCATTTACACTCATACATATCATCCTTATTCATCCTGTGAAGTATTATTTGAACAGTAATTCCAGGAGGCTAAACAGAAAGAAAAGATCCAAACATTGGGTAACCTATGAGTAAGTGGTTTACGGACCATTATACACTGCACGCTTCACAGTTCTGCTGAGAGACAAATAGATGGGCGTGTGTTAGCTTTGTGTGTCCAATCCTCAGCCGAGTTACGATGACATGTTTGGGATAAAAGGTTTCTTTTGGTTTCTTAAAGGTTTTCTTTTAATAAAAGATTTCTCTGTTTTTTGGGATAAAAGATTCTGGAACATGTTCTCCCGGATGCCATGTAAGGACATGGGAGAACTTAGCAGCCAGAACTTATTCTACTGAGAACATAGTTTAACACGGACTGTTTTCAAGAAGTCGCTCTCGCATATTAATTATAATCGGAGACCATTTGTTACCGCTCTCTTGGCAACCTCATCAGCCTCCCAAGTACGCCGCAACCGATACCCGGGACCGATACAAATAGCACTGTCTTATTTATTCTCGAGAGGGTGTCATTGATTATTTGGACGATGGGTTCTGATCATCTGCAGCTCAAGCTCTCAAGTACACTCATACAGTCGGTTATTACCAGGAAGCTGTGTCACTACGAATCTCGAAAACTCTCATAGCGGGGTAAATCGCATAAGCCTCTAAAGATGAACAAGCACTAATCTTATATATTTTCTCGTTGTCAGAGGGTATTATTGAACAGCCACATCCATCGGCAGAGACAGAGCCTTCTGTATAGTTGTGTGTGAACCTATTGTACTTTTTGATCATCTCGCTGAATTGATCTCCTCTAGCAGATTGGTATGTTAAAAGCTATTTTAAATGAACTAACAATTTATTTTAATATTTACTTCAAAATAAAGTAATTTCTATGGACGCACCTTTAAATTGTTTAAAGTAATTATCTATTTAAATTAATAAATTAAAATGTGACCGGATCCATTTACACCACTCAAAAATAAGGTTAACAACTTTACACCCAGATCGGTACCAATAAATTACATCTGCATTCCATTTTTTTTTTTTTTTTTTTTTTATTATCTACTTTTAGATTCACTTTTATTTTAACAATTTCACTTTCATATGTTTTTTCAATATTAAAATTTTCCGCTACTTTCTGAGTACTAAATGTTTTCAAGAACCATAATCAGTTATTTTTATTTTTTACGAAGTTTTATTCATTTTCAACGGAACATTTACAAAAGTATAATTTGATGACAAAAAACTAAATAAAAAAGAAAAACATTATTTAATTTTATTTTAAATCTTGAACATATATAGGAGATACAGTACATTAAGTTTTCAAAAAAATTAATAAAAAAAGTTAAAATCTGTGTAAACTATATACAACACTTTTAATATACTGAACGATTTAATACTGCAAGAAAGAAATCATACACTGTATACTTGACGCTATGTTTTTTTGAAGCCCCTATTGCATCAGAAAATTATATAAACGGGGAAAAGGAAATGAAAAGGGAAAATGGGAAACAGAAATAAGTGAAAGAAAGAAAGGATGGAGAGGCAAGGGGAAAATGATGGAAAGGGGAAATGTGTGAAAGAGAATATGGTAAAAATGAAAATGGGAAAACGGGAGAAGGGGAAAATGTAAAGGGGAAAAGGAAAGGATGAAAGGAAGACAGGTTAAAAGGGAAAGGTTAAATTTTATGAAGTTCCGTAATGTTCATTTTGTTAATGTTTTTATCAAACTTTGAATTCTGTTCATTTAATCTATACATATATATTAAAATATAGGAATAGCGAAGCATTGCCGGGTATGCTAGTTTTAAATAAATTACCGGTAACGAATAATTAGACTAAAATATTAATAAATAAATATGATCAACTTTATGTATTTTACACTGTAAAATAGTAACAGGTTAATTAAGAATGTGTTCTAAATTTAATTTATTACTTATAGCAACTGACTTTACAACAGATTGAATTACTGTTGTTATAGTGCAAAATTTCATAACTTACTGCTGTTCACATAGTTATTAAAGACTAAATTTCACCTTTAATTATTTTAATATACTCTTATAATATTTATTAGTGTTAATTTTATGTTTATCAGAAAACAATGGCTGCAGTTCAACAAAGCAAATTTTATTATTATGCAAAAATAACTTACTTTAAATCAATCAATCGAATAAAAACGTAGATTTAACCTAAACTTAGGAATTATTTTTTATAGAAAGTTCAAATTTCATTTGAATTTTGCTCTGAGCAATAAGTCGCTTTTCCTCTCGTAATGTTGAATCTTATCTGTCAATTTTTATCCTTCACGAAAAAATTGCAAGGAAAATTTGAAATATAAGCGAATCGTTACAATTTTTTTTTAAAACCAGTTTCATACCCCTTAATTGTACTGTAGAACTAATCAAAATACTTAAAACAATTTATTTTTTATCAATATAAATTATTTTTTATATAAAAAATGTAATTTTATATAAAAATATTACGCTTCATTTGTTATGTTTACGAAAAAATTAAATTACAGAACAAATCAAATCTCAATCATATTGTAACAGGTCCAGTATAACGGACTAGGGTAACAGATTTATTCCAATTAAGAAGAAAGAAAGAGAAAATAATAATAAGAAAAGGAAAATCAAGAATGAAAAAAAGAGATTCTTTTCTCAGAGTAACAGATCCGTTTAACAGCTTGTACTTTGTAATACAGGCAATGGCACTTCCAAAAGCTGTTGTTCGACCAGAGGGGTTACCGAACCGAAATATGAATGTATAGAAAAACGCAAGAGCGCGAACGATAAAATTTATTACGCTTTTACAATTAAAGGAGGATATGAGACCAGGAAATATAAATACTACCAGCGACCAGCGAAGAAAGTCAGTAATTTGGCGAGGCCGTATTCAGTATAGTCATGATAACAAGCAATAACATAGAGTAATTTCGTAAACCAGAGTTCGACGCGGTTGCGGTGACGGCGATATCAGTATGTCTGTGGTAACAACGACAGAAGAATACGTCGCGAGTATTCCGGCGTGGACAATGAGTGAATGCAAGAAGTTATTTGGAGAGTTATTGGTAAATAGTATTCAGTATTTTGGTAAACAGTATTCTACTCATTCTTAAAGTACAGTGTAGTTCTACTATAAACAGTAAAAGTAATATTTGCAAAAATTAAATTGTATGAAATTTAGACTTTTCTAGTGTTATCTTGTTATTAATGCAATAACAGCTTCTAAAGGCTGTGATAACGTTTTTAGCAAATTAGACTGTATACTTGTTTTTATAATTTATCTGTTTCAAACAAATATTGTCTTTTTTATTTGAGCTTAATATTTTGTATGTTATATGTACGTATTTAATTGTTATTATTTTATTATTATCATAATTTTTATTATTTACTTTGTTTATATGTCTTTAAGGTAATAAATTTTATTTATAAGAAATTTTTAGTGTGTTAGTCTGTCAAAATCCTGGTCGAACCGCAAACACGTAACAATATGCATACTCTCTGATGTATGCGAATTATCACCAATACCGACACACACACGCGCGCGCGATTATTGTTGTGCACAAATGAGGCATAACCAAAATAAAACAGATTGTTTATATAATATTTTTAAGTAAAAAATAACATTATTATTTTATCCGGGAACTTCTTCTTAGTAAGAGCAAAAAGAAATTTTCGTTTTAATGGTTGCACATGGATATAATGTAATATATATATATATATATATATATATATATATATATATATATATATATATATATATATGTCATTAAAAATTGATTTTTTGAATCAATTTAGTTTCATATGAGTCATGAGTCTTCGTGCTGCAGAAATGTAGTGGTACAGAAATTTACGAAAGAAGACGTATTTGCTCATAAACTATAAAAAAAAAATTTAATAAACATAAAAAAAATAAATGTATTAATATATTAAAATTTAAAAGAATGAAATGAAAAAAACAGGTTTTTGTGCAATTTTAATGATCAAAATAAATCTTTTTTTTTAGTTTTTTTACTTGTTAAATAAATCAATCTTTCAAATAGACGTAGGAAAAAACTAAAATCAGATATATTGTTAATTGCAAACAGGTTCTTTTCTAGAATTCTGTTACAAAAAAAAAGAACATATGTAGTATATCAATTCAAAGAAAAGAATTACAGATTACTATTATTTATTATTTGTTTATTTCTAAATAATTACAACTTTCTTTTTTGTCTTCAGGCATTTGACTGGTTTGATGCAGCTCTCCAAGATTCCCTATCTAGTGCTAGTCGTTTCATTTCAGTATACCCTCTACATCCTACATCCCTAACAATTTGTTTTACATATTCCAAACGTGGCCTGCCTACACAATTTTTTCCGTCTACCTGTCCTTCCAATATTAAAGCGACTATTCCAGAATGCCTTAATATGTGGCCTATAAGTCTGTCTCTTCTTTTAACTATATTTCTCCAAATGCTTCTTTCTTCATCTATTTGCCGCAATACCTCTTCATTTGTCACTTTATCCACCCATCTGATTTTTAACATTCTCCTATAGCACCACATTTCAAAAACTTCTAATCTTTTCTTCTCAGATACTCCGATCGTCCAAGTTTCACTTCTATATAAAGCGACACTCCAAAAATACACTTTCAAAAATCTTTTCCTGACATTTAAATTAATTTTTGATGTAAACAAATTATATTTCTTACTGAAGGCTCGTTTCGCTTGTGCTATTCGGCATTTTATATCGCTCCTGCTTCGTCCATCTTTAGTAATTCTACTTCCCAAATAACAAAATTCTTCTACCTCTATAATCTTTTCTCCTCCTATTTTCACATTCAGTGGTCCATCTTTGTTATTTCTACTACATTTCATTACTTTTGTTTTGTTCTTGTTTATTTTCATGCGATAGTTCTTGCGTAGGACTTCATCTATGCCGTTCATTGTTTCTTCTAAATCCTTTTTATTCTCGGCTAGAATTAATAATTAATAATAATAATAATTAATAATAATAATTAATGATTAATGATTAATTATTAATGATTATTAATAATAATTAATACCTTGTACTGTTACTCCGAATCTAAATTGTTCTTTAACTTCATTAACTGCTAGTTCCATGTAAAGCTTAAAAAGTAACGGAGATAGGGAACATCCTTGTCGGACTCCCTTTCTTATTGGAATGAAATGCAAAGTTGGCGGGAGTTTATTTCTCCCTACTTATCGCAGAACCTGGACAGAGTCCCTTGTTGCTGGATGATTCTAATCGGGCGTGTTTTTAAAAGGTTTATTTTAAAATGGCGAGTCTAATTTTTCAAGTTTTGTTTATTATTTAGTATTTTTAAGACGGATTTAGAGTCATTCCAATCCGTTGTTGAACCAGCGTTATCGAATCCATTTTATGGGCTGACCGCGGAAGGCTAGGCTTATGAAGGCTGTCCTCCCGACGTAATTCCTCTTCAGACCGTCCACTGAAGTCCTTTCGGTGCTAACGCTTCATAGGCTAGCCACGAAGTATTTATGTAGTATTTATGATTTGTAGCGTGTGTGAAAATGCCATGCCTGACCGGGATTCAAACCCGGGACGGGACCTCCGGATGAAAGGCCGAGACGCTATCACTCGCGCCACGGAGACCAGCGTTCTTTGGTGGATTTTTTTTTATGAAAAAATAGGTAGAGGTCGAAGCACAAACATTAATGAATTGAATTAATTAATTGTGAGCTTCTATCACTGTGTTAGCTGGGTTTGAAGTGAATGGTTAGAATCAATCGAATGAATAATATAACAAATACAATACAATTAAATTTACGTTAAATAAAATAGAATAATTTTAAATAAATTTAAAGAATTCCCGTTTAAT
The DNA here is from genome assembly GCF_047948215.1 of Lycorma delicatula. NCBI lineage: Eukaryota > Metazoa > Arthropoda > Insecta > Hemiptera > Fulgoridae > Lycorma > Lycorma delicatula. The sequence continues at coordinate 31,130,526 of NC_134460.1, forward strand.
AATAATGGGATTTCCTTGGGGACTGCGTGTGAGGCTAGAGTGGTAATAAGAGCACCTCATGCGAGACTAACGAATCATCACCATCAACTAGTAACAAACGGGGTGCCCCTGAGGCGCTGTTTTGGAAGATGCAATGGGATGCTTTTATAATATATCCACAAATAATCTTCCGGTTTTCAAATTCCAAACGGGGTATTGATTAACCTACTAACAAATAGCTCTGAATAGTTTTAGTCCTACATTACAGAGCCCCCCTCCCAAATGAATTTAAATATTTTCGTTGGACAAAATTTTCTTATCAGTGTAAGACCTGATGAGAACTTAATCATTAGACAACCTTAATTGCCTGCTATTACTGCAATATAAAAGATATATTAAAACAAATGTTTTACACATAAAAGTATATGTTCAAACAAGTCTATAAGTTGATTGGTCACCCACATTATTTTATTTAAATACTGCATAACGACGTTTAGTCCTTTATTTCGATACCTTTTTTTTTTAGTTCAGTTTATTTATTTAGCTTTTTTAACTTTTTGGAGTCGTGGTTTTTAATTTTTATAATTGTTTTTATTAAAACAGGAATGAACATATGATACATGATTTTAATTTAAAACTCTACTTGAAATACGATGGTGAAAACCGTTTTTGAATTAAGTTATTTGTTTAAGAAATTTAGGAAAACGTTTAACTAAATTTTATAATGAAATATTGTAATAATAAAATTGTATTGTAAATAATATCAATTGACCTAGTAGTTTAATTTGTAGTAGTGTTACAAATTACTAGTAATTGTATGTGTATACTACTATAATTATTATTAGTGTTATTTGTTATTGTGAAGGCCGTTGTTACTCAAATTAGTGTTGCGTCATTAATTCCAAAATGAACTATTTAAAGTCTGTTATTAGATATAGTTCTGAAGGTAATGCGAAATAAATAAAAAATCACTATTGGGAGTTTTACATTACTCGTTTTAGTATTACTACGATCTTTCCATTTTTGCAACTTTGATTGCTTATAACTCGAGAACAGACATTTATCGAGAACATTTTTTCTCGTAAAATTGTACATGTTCACCTTCCTATTTAAAAAAAATATGATGTTTACATAACTTACTTGTATGCCTATTTAATTACATATATACATTTTTTTTTAAATGAAAAGTACATAAAATATTATTTCATTAATAACTTCTGATATTTTTTTGTTTTTTCATTGTTATTATTGAATTATTATTTATCGTAATTTTTTATAATCAGAAGTTAATAATTATTAATAAATCGATATATTTAAACTAAAAAAAAAAGTTAAAAAAAAGGAGATGAAGTCTAATTTAAATCGATGTGCCATCCCCTAGTAAGATCCAAATTTTTCATTAATTAAAATTTTATTTGGCTATAACTCTGGAACCAATGAAAATAAACACCACTTATGATATATCGTTGAAAAGCTCTCAATGAGGACTTATTACCACAGTTAAGAAAAAATCCAAAATCCAAACGTTTTTAGATTTTGGGCTTTTCTGGACAATTTTGGTACAGTCGATTGCAATCAAAAGGAGAGGTGCACAACTAGATGTTAAAATAGTCCTACCAAAATTTCAACATATTACGGCTAATCTTTTTGAGTTATGTGAGATGCATACGTATGTAAAGACGTCACGCCGAAATTAGTCAAAATGGATTTAGGGAAGGACAAAATGGATATTTCCGTTATAATCAGAAAACCTAAATTTTTCGCGATCACAATACTTCCTTTATTTCGTACAAGGAAGTAAAAATCGAAGGAGGGTAGTTTTTGATCAATATAAATATTTTGTTATTTATAATGGCAGGTATAACGAAAATTAATAAACGATATTCAAATTTAATTATTGCAGTCTCAATTTAACACTTATTAAATTTAATATTAAAATACAAATAAATATATATGGAGAGAAATAAATTAAAAGTAACTGAAAGTAAACAGATTCTCCGTGTGTATAAACGCATCCACGCACGCACATATAAACAAACAATAAATAAAAAAATGAACTAAAAAATACGCACGAATTAAACAAAACAATTCTAAACTTACTTCCCCTTGAATTATATTTAAAAAAAAGAATAAAATAATAAATAAACTCGATGCTAACACAGTTTTGAAACAAGCCCGAAAATTAATTTCCAAAATGAATTGTATAAGAGAAAAGATCCGATAATTAAAAATACAGTAATTACGAGAGACTGCAAGGTCGACTGTGGGTGCAATAGAATAGGGGAAGGAGGTAAATCTGTTCTTTACAGCAGTATTTATTTTGCAACCCCCTCCCCTTTAATACATCGCTGTATTCAGTACTTAATGTGGTCTCATTAAACTTGGCTTTTGTCTGAACGCATTTCCCTCTTTTCCTTTCTTTATCTTCGTTGAACTCTGTTAAAATCTGTTTTACATAGCGAAACATTATACACGTTCCGTTCCGTTTTCAACTTGTAACAGACTTCCGCCAATCCGTTATTTCGTTTTTACTACGCACACGCATTCTATTGTTAATCACTTGTATTAAACGTTAATTTCAATATGCCTGTACAGTATTACACGTACAAACCATTAATATATCCGTTTAATATTAGAGTCTACTGCAATCTGCTACCAAGTATGTCTGTTTTTAATAACACCATTAATTTTTTTTTTTTAATGTCTTAATCACTTTATTTAATTTTTTTTAACAACAGATTCAGGAGTATATTGTTATAAATACAACATGCTCCTGAAATTCAGGTGGTGGAATAAACTGATTTGCGGCTTATTTAAAAGGGGATCCAGCAAATATTAATTTATACAGTTATTTATACGAGTATATTTTTTAATAAATTTTACAAAGCAGGATTTTGAAGTGTCATCTAGTTAGTATTCCGGAAATAATAATTAGGAAAGAGAATAGTCCAAGTAGTAGTATTACCACTGATTATAACGATTTTAAAAGAAACTTTTCAACCAATCAAATTTATAACTCGGATAAGATTGATCATAATTAGATATACTAATCTAGAATAAAATTCTAACATTTAACATTTGAACATGACTGTAAAGTAACGGAACGTAAATCGAATAACAGTTTTATATCGTCCAAAAGTAGAAAGATTCCTTTAAATAAAAAAAAAATAAAAAACCAAATAAATTACTAGTACGTTATTTTATTCAAAACGAATTTCCTACGGAAAGGGGATTTATGCGTAATTATTAACCCTACCATTATACATACTACCTTTGTATTCCAAATTTTAGACTATTTAAAATACTAAGTTTTACCTAAAATATTATTCAATTTTTAGACAACGCTTTTTCACTCTAAAACGAATTTATTTTAAGGTTCAGTGGTAGAAAAATATTTCAGATATATTCTCAATTAAAAATCGCTACTCAAATACAGAATTTAAAGATAGTCAAATGTAATGGTCATTGAAGATGGGATTTAATTTCAGTTTAGTAGCGAAACCCTCAAACAATATTATTGGATAATACAAAGTTCTTTTAATTTTACGTGACGTATTAGAGACTGCTTGGTAGTCAACTAAAAATAATGATTGATCTTCGGTAAATCGTCAGTATAATATGGCAAATATTATAAGTAGTACTTCGATTATTCAAATCCTTATACTGCAGCGCAATTTTAACGGGAATTATTTTTTTAATTCCTTTTTAATTTCATGAAACAAAGTAAAGGAAGTATTGTAGTCGCGAAAAATTTCGTTTTCTAGATTTCAATGAAAATATACATTTTGACCATCCCTGAATCTATTTTGATTAGTTTCGGCGTAACGTCTGTAGGTATGTCTGTATGTATGTATCTCGCATTAACTCAAAAACAATTAGCCGTAGGATGTTGAAAATTTGGATTTAGAACTGTTGTAACACCTTGTTGTGCACCTCCCGTTTTGACTGCAATCGACGAATCAAAAGTGTCCCAAAAGAGGTTTTCTCAACTGCAGTAATAAGCTATCATTCAGAGCTTTTCAACGATATATATAAGTGGTACTTATTTTAATTAGTTCCAGAGTTATAGCCAAATAAAACTTTAATTAATGAAATATTTGGATCTTAGGGAAAGGCACATCAGTTCAAATCAGACTTCATTTAATTTTTTTTTAATATTCTTTCTATTTAAATATATTGATTTATTAATAATTATTAACCTCTCATTGTAAAAAAAAAATACGTTGTATAATAACTCAATAATACCAAAAAAAAACTGGTTTGTGTGGAACTACGTTTCGCACGAGATTTGAGCGTGACAACGTCTTGCAAAGACCGACAATGTCGAGGGCGCAAAGCGCCCGCGATATTCGTCGACCTTTGATTGTAATGTCGCTTGTTATCCTTATGAAGTAAACACATGTTTTTTTTGAGAAACTGGCGTTGGGCTAGATGCAAATACCAATTAATTAAATTCATCCATGATTTAGATGTTTTAAAAAATTACTTGTTAAAACAAACAAATTTAATCGAAGTGACTGTTTAATTAGCTAATGAAACACGTTAACATTCCATTTTTCATTTCATTTAATAATAATAATAATAATAATTAATATTAATAATTTTTGCAAGTTTAAACTGAATGATTTGTACAAAAATAATTATGAACAATTTGTTATAGAAATAAACTTTAATCAAATCAATGTTGATAAAGTGTCAATTTAAAACGATGAAATTGAAATCATAAATCAAATTCATGAAATTGCTGTTTTTGAAAAGCCCGCCAAAACCTGCTTGACATGATAGTATATTCCATTGCACGACGCTTAGGCGGTTCAACTTGTCATTAGAACTTCTAAATATTTTTAAAACTCGTGTCAAGTAAATCGAGATTCTGTTTAAAAAACATTAATATTCAATTTTTAAATATTATTTATAGTTTTTGCAAGTTTAACTTAAATAATTTGTTAAAATATAATCATGAATAATTAATTACAGAAATAAACTGAAATCAAATCAATGACAATAAATCGAATGGAGGAGAGATAGATGCGCCACAAACCGAACGCTTAGGCCGATCGTGCCTCCATCTTGCTCGTGCCGCGCTCTCGCTCGTATGCTCGGCTCAGGCGGAACGGGACAATGAGTCATGCTTTTTCGTGCGTGCTGCCAGCGTTCATCGATTTGTAAGACGTTGTCACGTCAAAAAAATATATAAAAAAATATCAAAGTTTTTAATGAAATAAAATTTTACGTACTTTTCATTTAAAAAAAAAAATGTGTAAATGTAATTTAATAGGCATACAAGGAAGACATTTGTTGTCCACATCAAATTTTTTTAATATACAAAAGACCATTGATATTTTCTGTAGTTTATTCTTGAAAATGATTCTTCTTTATTTATACTACTTTCTTTTTCTACGTTCGTTATGGGCTGTAAGGACCACGTAATAATTTCATTTCCTCCTTTTTTGTTGTTTCCTTATCTTCCAGTACTCTTTCATCTTTTCGCTATACATTTTTTTTCTTTTCTCGGACCACTTTGTTCTGGTTTTCTTACCCTTCCTACCTAGGAAATCTTTTTTTTTCGCCCTTACCTACAAAACACATCTTTTTCAGTTTTCATCTTATTTTATGTTATTTTTTTCTAAATTTATTTTTTACTTATTTCTTGGATTCAGCTTTGTTACTTCTTTTCCTAAAGTAGTTGAAAATAAATTTTTTAACTTGTTATTCATTCAATTTAAGTACTCAAAGGAAATCAATTTTATTTTTCTCATTTTTTCTACCTTTTGTTTATATTTCATTACTTTTTATTTTCCAGCCATCACTGATTTTTAGTGCACCCAATATTTCCTAATAATTTTTCTCTCTAACAATTTTAATTTATTATTGACTGATAAGTTTTAATTAAAGTGTTATAATGTATTATTACTGCATTTTTTGTCATAGATATTCTTAGTCAGTATTTATGGATCCTATCATCTATGGCGAATTTCTCTAATCCAGTTTCCTAAATTATCTCTCCTAGAAATCTAAGAATTCGATGTTTGATTGACGTCTGTTTACAAAATCTTGGTGCAGTCTTAATGTTGGACATGGATTTAGTTTTTTCTACTGAAATTCTTACACCTGTTCCACTAGCTACTTCTTCTAAAAGATTAATTTGTGTTGTCGCGCCGGTTAGATATTTTTGGAAAGTATGAAAACATTGTCTACAAATGCCAGGCAGTTTACCTCATAGATTTATTCTTTCTCCCCATCTTAATGTAAAATTTTGCATTCTTTTAATCAATTTCAAATTAATTTAGTTTCTTTTAATTTGTATTCCAAATTCTTATACTATATTATATTATATTCTTATACTACATTTTTCAATACACAATTAAAGAGAATTGGTAATATACCACCACTCCGCCTAACGCCTGGTTTTATAACACAGAGTTTAGTATTTTCTCACATGAATTTACTTTTAACGTTGTTTTTGTGACAGTTTAACATGTGAATAAGCTAATTTTTATTTAACATCATATGTTCGAATTATTTTGTCTAAAATTTCTCTCTCTACAGTCAAATGCTTTTTTTTTAAATCTACAAATATTTTAATTACGTCTTTAGAGTTCAACATTCTGTGTCGTATTACTGATTACTGTATTAAGCAGTACTAAATATATGTACTGAGAAGGATATATTTATACTAAATTTATAAACATATTTTTTTTAACGCAATATTAAAAATATTGTAAATAATTATAATGGAAATTAAAACCATACCAGATAAATGTATATAAGAGTACTACTAATGAAGTTTATTATAAACATAACAATAAAAACATCAAAACCAGATTAAAATTTTCATAAATAAATATATAATGTAAATAAAAAATAAATAAATAATCGATTTTATGTAAATAAATATGGAAAAAATCATATGTTGGGAAAGTTAACACATTTTTCTTTTGCAAAACGTTTAATGTAAATTTAAAATTTAATTTAAAACGTATATGTTTTTTTTTTCTTTTTTCTTGATTCATTATAGTTAAATTAAATTTTTTAAATAAAAATAATAAAATTATTAAACAAAGGATGTATTTTTTACCAGTAACTGCCTAACTTCTAAACATTAGATTCAATAAAAAAAATTATATTATCAGTTGATAAATTTAGTTGAGTTTCGTTTAATCAGGCAATGTTTATTATAATTTTGCTTTCTTTAATGCCTGAGATGACGTATTTACATAGTAATTATTTTAAATAATATCTCTCTACTTGTGTTGAGAAGAGTATTCTCATAAAAATTTAATGAGTTAGGTTTGTTCAGTAAGAAGTCATATCAAGACAAAGAAAGCGTTAACATGATTCGTGGTATAGTTTGTACGCAGTCTTTTGTTATTAAAATCTTTCATCATTAACATGTGTATGTGACTTTACTAAATATAAAAAAAAAAATCATTAATATAAAAATAAAAGTAATAATGTAAAATAATGGTATACGGCACACATTTTAGTTACACTTTTTAATCCTTAAATTATAATAATTGAACAAATTTAAATCTTTCTATTCAATACGTAAACAATTGTACTAGCACAAACTGTAAATCCTTATTTTATTAATTTCCTGATTTACTAATAATTATTAACCTCTGATTATAAAAAAAAATTACAATAAATAAAAATTCAATAACAACAATAAAAAAAAATATGAAAAAAAATCATAAGTATTAGGGAAATAACATTTTATCTACTTTTTAAATATGTATATATGTAACTTAATAGGGGTACAAGGAAGTTTTGTGGTGTCCACATCAGATTTTTTATTTTAAATAAAAGTACCTTTCATTTCAAATCTCAAACTCCTAGTTACAGAGATTCATTCAACAGATTCAAATCTGGCCTAATAAAGATTACAATAAATCAATGACAAAAATTGCAAACCTAAAACTTTTTTTATGTTACAGAAACGGTTTGCTTTTCAAAGAAGACCGAAAAAGTTCATTTTAACCCTATAATTATACTGAAGAATGAAGAAAAAGGTCAGCAATCCATATAAAGGTATGAATTAATAAATTCTGATTCGTTGAAATAACACAAAATAATTAATTTTTAAGATAGGACAATAAATCTGTAACTGAATACGGCGAAATAATCTAAGCTAGGATATAATAATATAACACAAACATCAAAAAAAAAAATTTAAAGGATATAAAAATAAATTTATGGAATTGTTTTTTTCTACTATATTTGAATATGAAATGTATTGCTAGAATATTATTGTATTCATCATATAAAGCCACATGCATTCATAAACATGTTCAAAATACCTAAGATATTTTAATACAGCAGTAAAAATATGTAATATGGAACAGGAAATTTAATTTTATTCTATACATATATTTTTAACCTTTTAAAGGATTTTTATCTTAAATTAAATTTACAAAAATTTTAACGTAAAACTTTAGTTAACACTTTAAAATCATAAGGGTTTTATTTTTTTAAATTAATCTTTTATAAAAGAGTTATTAGTGGCTAAGTTACATCAAAGGAATTAAATTTATTGTCTCCGTAGTTTTCACAACTTGCATGTTTTTGTTTGTAGCTTGAAATAATCCTTTTGATTCCACTTTGAAAATAAATACAAAACGCTTTTAGTATTTTTGTCTGATAAAATAAATATTTTAAAACTATCCCATATGTTTATCTTCACTTTATTTTTTTCTTCTGTTTTTGTTTGTTTTTAATGTAATTTCATTAATTATTGGCCACACACTTAGACTTCATTATTTACATTTTAAAAGGATTATTTTCTTTTATATATTTTTATTACGTAAGATTTTTTTTGAAAATAAATTTAAATTTTTATTTTTAATTCAAAATAAATCGTGTTTGATATTGGTTTATTATAATACTGAAAAATTTAACAATTGCAATTAAACGCTTCATTACAATGAAATTAATCTCATAGCATTTTAAAATTATATAACGTAATTGCCGCCGCCTTGTATATTAGATATTGGTCAGGGGATGCACTCACAGATTTTCTAGTACTGGAAAGTTTGATTTTATATTATAGCAGACCAGAAGAATACGGTCAACAGCCAGAGCTGTCTGATTTCATGATAACTCATCGCATGTATGTAGTTATCGCATGCCAACTCGCGCATCAGTCAGCTCTGGCTGATGCACATTCATTTCTATGTTTACATTGACAAGAAGCAAAACCTATACGTTTTACGTCAAATGTTTAACGTTCTTTCAAGGATTAGATTTTTAAGACTTATTTTGTCGCCGTATGCATACAAAAATTCAAAAGCAAGGCTCATTTTCATGAGGTTTGATTTTTATAATTTTGGTTTTTTTATGAACTCATAAATTGTTAATAACCTATCAATAAAAATAAAAGTGATTAGGAATCAAGGCAAACAATTTTAATATATAAAAAAAAACAAAAAAAAAACTATTTAATAGACGAACATTCGTTTTAACATTTAAATAAGTGATAATATCTTTCATTAGGAAGTGTGATAACAATGTTAAAATAAAACGTAGGCCAGATTTTAAGTTAAAATAAATTTTATATGAAAGGAAGAGGATTTTTTATTTCTCCCAAAAAACAATACCGGAACGGCGTTCTGGTATCAATTCACCTCCGATGTTGGCTTAGTTATTTATACCTTAAAATAATCACGGGTCACGGACTTATTCATCAATAAGTTTTCAGTTAACAAATACAGTTTTTTTTCGACGATAAAATTTATATTACAAAAAATGAAGGAAAATTATACAAAAAAAAAAAAAGCTTGAAACTCGATTTTATATTCGTGTGAATCGCTAAAACACAACTTCAACTGTTTAATTTGTTTTAGTAACATCCCAGTTTCTCAATTTTTCATCTTTAGCTTTCCAAATAAAAACATTTAATCAAATTTTCATAATTTTACAAATTGAAATGGCCAGTAGGATGTACAGAATATGTTAACTGTGTGGATGAACAATAATACAAATAAATGGTCAGATGGTTTGCCCTTTGTCAAATTTTTTATAAAAATATTTTTAATAACTTTAACCATCTGAATTCGGTGAATTTGAATAATCTCCTTCAATGTTGGAGAATAACATAAATAAATTTTATATTTAACGTTAAGTAGACGAGATTAGTGAGTGTAAATTTTTTTTGGATTAAATGTAAACTTCCCTTTTTTTACGAGGGTTTCTAGTAATCTATTTACTTTAAAGATTGGATGTTTTTTTTTTAATTTCTAATTATCGTTTAGACCCTCACCACAGCTTATATCTATCTGTCGATATATACCGGCGAAGATTCAAATGTATAATAAAATAAGCAAATACTTAACGATGTATTTGGTATGTGTCGATTTTCACCGGAGAATATTGACATTCTCTAATTTCGGTATTTTACGGTAACATATATATAAGAATTTTCCATAATCTAAATTATTCAATTAATAGTTAGCAATGAATCTTCTATGTACTTATAGTATAACTCATATTTCGTGTGAATAAAAAAATGTACTAAAACCTATGTAAAAAAACGTATTTTAATATCACGAATAAATATTAAAATGTGTTACATTTCAATACTTAAAAAATTACTTTTTATCAATCTAGCATAAAAGTTTGTGTATATCCTGTTCTTACAATACATCTCAGCTAATGATTAGGTAACAAAAAATGTATTACTTTATACATTATAATCTTTGAAGAGCAATAATTTCTTAAAACGAAAGTTTTTAGTTTGAACCCCTGCTGTGTTAACCATAATTCTTTTGAATACAAATAACTGACACCAACAAACTAACTAACTAACTAAGCAACCAATTTAGTCCACCTTTGAAGCCAGTTCATAACAACCACAACAACCAGTTCATACGGAATATATACGATAACCACCACAGTTTTTAAATAACATTCTAATACAGTCAGCTTCAATTATAGTTAGGCTATGTTAAATTTCACCTTATAAATTGCTTGTAAATATATATACATGGTACTTGTATATATAATATACAGAATATGTAGTGTAAATATACAGAAATAAATAATATAAGGAAATCTCGTATATTATATAAAGCAGGCAACCTTATTAAGTTCACTTACTTTCTAAGCATAACTTTAAATTATAATATATGGATTACCTTTAACAATAAAATTAAACAAATATTCGATTACACACGCATACGTGAACGCGGCAAACACACAAAGAATTAAGATATGTTGTTTTACAGCATTATTACCAGTTAGATAGATAGATCAAAATATTTAATCACGATAAATTAAATCCTGATCATTGAATAAACATCTTGTTTGTTTTTGTAACTAATTTAATATCTTTTTTAGTAAAAGTAAAAAGTTGATTTGTTAAGAATTCTCTGGAATGCGTTTCGGTGAATATTATCCCAAAAACTCTTCAAACAAAAATATTCTACTATTCTGAGTAATGCCGTAGAATTCAAAAGTTTCCATTAAAGAAAGAAGGTTTCTTTTCATTTTGCAATACTATTATGATATTGCAACATTTGAAACTTCTCTAGAGACATTTTTCTAAAAATTGATAAATATCAAGTAATAATAATATATAAAGGGCAAATAAAATAAACCGGTTCATTTAGATTATCAAAGTTAAACAATACCTGATGCAGTTCATTTCATGCTATTATCATTTATTATTGGTTAATGACCATAACAGTCAATACAACTTAAAAAAATTATATACAACTAATCAAATGTGATTTTTTATATTTCGACTCTTAGAAGATTGAAATTCAATCAATAACTTACTAACCAAAATTTTTGACTATTTCAAAAAGTCAAAATTTAAAGAATTAAAACTGATTTTATTTTTGTTTATAATGCCATTTTTTTATGTCGGTTCTATTTCTTATTATTCTTTTTTCATTTCTAAATTTTATTTGTACTGCCCTAAAATACTACCCTATAATGTACTGTCTATCAAGAAAAAATAACGTTCATAAGAAAATCAAATAGTAGAAACTCAACAAAAATAAGGAAATAAATGAGTGAAAAGATAACTTCGTAACGTAAACTAAGATTCCAGAGTTCGGGAATATTTTTTTACAATTTTTTTAAAAATGTTAGCATGATCAACTCTAAATATCAGAATTCCATTGCTTACATATCAACACTGCATAATGAAAAACTGTTTTTGTTGTTTAACAGTTTTATTTTATTATTACACTGCACATATCTAATTAAGCAATGATGAGGACAAGAAATTGAAAATACCTTCTAATAACTGTTTAAGGTGCGTAATAAATACATCGTTCGTATATTAATAAAAAAAAGCAATACATGGTGCATTAAAGAAATGTAACCTTAAATTTAAATATTTCGTTAAAGCCAAAAACTCCATTACAAAGAAAGATGAGTGTTATCCATACACGAAATAAAAGCAAATATTACCGACTAACTTTGCTATCTTGTCTCGATAATACATTGAACAACTTGTAATTCGGTAACATATTATTTTAGATAATTTTTGAATGGATAGAAATCATTCTTTCTATTAATATATCATAATGACAACCTTCTGAAAAATTGCGATTTTTTGCAATGTAGATAATTCATATATAGATAATTAATTCATACTCTGTACAAGTGTACAAATATATTTAGACATTTTATGAAAATACTGCCGAAGATACGAAAATCTAAAAGAAAATAATTTAAACAGATTTCTATGTAAACATTTTTATGTAAACAAGAATTTGTTTTGCCTCAATATTTAATTTAAATCAGTTCCAATTTACCGAAACCAAAAGTAAATATGAATACAAAAAAAAAATGGTGCAAGAAAAAGCTGACGTATTCGCAAGGCAACTTGAGAAAGTCTTTCAGCCTTTTTACAAACGAGGAACAGGTGGAAAAGAAATAATCGAATTCCTGAGTAGCCCAATTCCTAGAATCCTCCTGTGAAACCTTTTTTTGTCAGCAGAACTCTTGCGTGTAAACAGGAGTTGAGGGAATTTAAAGAAAAATTTGTTAACTAATAAAATCCTTTTTATGTTTCCATTCAAGGTCATCCAGTACATAACACAAGTCTTAAATGGAATCCTTCGAACTATTTACTTCGATGGAATAGAAAGTGTCGTAGATGGTAATGGTTCCAAAACCGGGTACGCCGATCCATGATGTAGTTTCATATAAGCCAATAAGATTGATACCTATTCTATCGAAGGTATCTGAAAGATTACGTTTTCTGAGGCTAAGGCCGATTTTGGATAAAGGGTGTGTTATACCTGACCATCTGTTCGGCTTCAAAAGTGGTCACTCAATAATTGAACAAACACAAAGGATTTTCAACGTTATCAGCAAATGCCTAGAAGAGAAAATGTATTGCTCGGCTGTACTTTGGATTTCCACAGATCTTGATAAGGTCTGGCTTCCTGACCTACTCTATAGATTGAAAAGGAACCTTCCTCAACCGTATTACTTGATCCTATACAACTACCTGGAAGGACGTTTTTCCCAGGTGAAGTATAATCAAGGCTTGTCTGAATTGTTTGATATGGGCTGAGTGTTCCTCAGAAATCAATCCTTAAACCGGTTATATACACGGTCTTCACTGCGGACCTCCCAGTTGCATCATTTACGGATGACAGTGACATACTGGCCGTGAAAACTTGTTCTAACTAGCTTCTACTAAACTACAAACTGTACTGGATCTAATTAACGAATGGCTAGCTAAATGGGAAATGAAGGTTAATCCGGCTAAGTCTGCGCATGTTACATTTGCGATGAGAAGGGGTGGCTGACCACGAGTGCAACTGGCATGCGTTCTCATCGTGCGATACCCAGAATACCATCTGGATCGCCTTCTGTCTTGAAGGATTCATATCAGGGAGAAAAGGACGCAGCTTACCTGAGTTCTGGGAGATGCACAAATTGTTAGGCAAGGCGTCACAACTATCATTACCTAACAAGCAATCGCTGTACGTAGTGGTCCTGAAACCGATTTGGACATACGGATCCAACTATCGGACACGACAAGTGAGAATAAAATTGAAATCGTACAGCAATTTCAGAACAAAAGTGAGAAATATAACAGAAGCGCCATGGTGTCAAAAAAAAAAAAAATACTGAAATACACGATTATCTGGGATTGTCTCGTTCAATTGACACGGCGATTCAGTACAAAAAATTAATGAGACTGAACAAACATATAAACTGGCTCGCGGTACCTTCTGGACGTTAGGCACCTTTAGGTGCCTAACGTCTATATACAGTCGCTTTAGCGACTGCATATATTATATCGGTAAGTTCCCCGAGATTTGATGTGAATCGGTTACCCTAGGATGTTGTGCATCAACAAAATTCTTTATTTCGTTTTGCCACTTTGTTGTCCTTTGTTTTTTCACTGTTTCTTTGTTTGATTAGTTATTCTTTGTGATTGATACTATATTTTGGTGTTTTCTTTGATTTTTATGTTCTGAATTTTATCATTGTTCTTTGGACTCATCTTTGTTCGCACATATTTATGTTTATTGTAGTTTTATGTATACTGTATAAGATATGTATACATATATAGTTCTTTTAGGGATTTCAATGGAGACAAAAAAATTAAATAAAATTTAAAAAACGTAATTTTCTTGATTTATGGATAAAGTTCATAATTTTTATTGTTCACTAAAAATCAAAAAGTAATGTGATATTGATTTTTTATTCTTCTGAAAACGATAAAAAATAATTTTTGTATTACAACATAATTTATTTATCAGAAACCGGTTTAATTTTAATTATTTTATACCTATTTATCATGTTATATAATAAATAACAATTCCGGTAAGGAAAAAAATAAATAAATCCAATTAAAAAAGAGTAAGTCTCTTCATAAAAAAAAAAACAAGAGGAATTAAGAAAAAGATCAGTAAAAAATTCATTTAATTAAAAATATGCAGCTACAATAAAAACTAGTTTATAAAATAATAAATAAGTAATACCAATTTTATTTTTTGTAAACAAACTTGATTAAATTCAATTTAAATGCATTAAATAATTATCTGATGGAAAATTGTAATTTTTCTTATTATAAATATATTCAGCAGAGAAAAATAATTACAATGAAGTTATTGTAAATGTATATATAAAACAGATGTAGTTTCAGGGTTAGCATTATTATTATATTAACAAATAACATTATTCAGGTATTTTAAATATCATAACAATAATAAAATTCTACAGACCTTATTTTGCAATAAATAAATAATTATAATGAATAAATAAATAAATAAATAAAAAAGCCAGTTTATTTATACTTATATTAAGTATATTCGAGAGGGATAAGTGATCATTTATTTTCAAGAGGAAAATAAATGTAATATAATATTTCAAAATAAATATTTTACATGAGAAAATAAAAAATATAATTGAATAAAATAAGGAAAATTATGAAGAGGCTAAATTTAAAAAAGAAAAAATATAAAAGGCATATGAAAAGAATTTTCATATATTCAACGAACGGTTTTTACATAATTATACAATGAAAAGATATGCGACTCTATGACTATTTTACCGCGTAGAATAGGATTGAAGTTAAAATATACAAATTTATATTGAAATCAACGATATGTAGTGCAAAAGCTCTCATGACATATGAAAATTACAAGTGGCAGAAATGAAAAAAAGTATAATTTTGAAGAAAGAGATTTCTGCCCTATTTGATAAATTCGAGTTATATATTTTTGTCATATAACAATAATGGAAAAGTTTTGGTTGTTACTTTTTTATGATAAAAATAAAAACATATTAAAACAAAATTTATTCATATACTGAAAAAAACTGATAAATTATTTATGTTTTAAAAAAAAGAGAAGAAAGAAAATCATAAAATATTTTGTTCTGATGAAGTTTTATGGATCACCGTAATTTCCAATTTTATGATCATAATACTTATAACTACACGATTAAAAAAATGACGTCTATAACCACATAGTCACTCATAGGAGATAGAAGAAATTTCTATAACTTGTCAATGAAAACTCAAAATTTTCAGATTTAGAAAAGAAAAAATAATACAACACTATATTATATTAATATTAAACTACGTTAAATATTATTTCAAATTAATTAAGTCATACACAAATTTGCAATGCAAGCATTGGAAAAGGCAAGGAAGGAAATATAGTGGGTGAATACGGGCTGGGCAAAAGGAATGAAAGAGGGGACCGACTTATAGAGTTTTGCACGAAGTATAATTTAGTAATTGCCAACACCCAATTTAAAAATCATAATAGAAGAATATACACTTGGAAAAAGCCAGGCGATACTGCAAGGTATCAGATAGATTATATCATGGTTAAGCAAAGATTTAGAAATCAACTCGTTGACTGCAAAACTTACCCTGGAGCAGACATTGATAGCGACCATAATTTGGTGATAATGAAATGTAGATTGGGGTTTAAAAACCTGAAGAAAAGGTGTCAGATGAATCGGTGGAATTTAGAGAAGCTTGAGGAAGAGGAGGTAAAGAAGATTTTTGAGGAGGACATCGCTAGAGGTCTGAGTAAAAAAGATAAGATAGAAAATGTAGAAGAAGAATGGGAGAATGTTAAAAAGGAAATTCTTAAATCAGCAGAAGCGAACTTAGGCGGAATAAAGAGAACTGGTAGAAAACCTTGGGTTTCAGACGATATATTGCAGCTGATGGATGAACGTAGAAAATATAAGAATGCTAGTGATGAAGAAAGTAAAAGGAACTATCGGCAATTAAGAAATGCTATAAACAGGAAGTGCAAACTGGCGAAAGAAGAGTGGATTAAAGAAAAGTGTTCAGAAGTGGAAAGAGAAATGAACATTGGTAAAATAGACGGAGCATACAGGAAAGTTAAAGAAAATTTTGGGGTACATAAATTAAAATCTAATAATGTGTTAAACAAAGATGGTACACCTATATATAATACGAAAGGTAAAGTCGATAGATGGGTGGAATATATTGAAGAGTTATACGGAGGAAATGAATTAGAAAATGGTTTTATAGAGGAAGAAGAGGAAGTTGAGGAGGATGAAATGGGAGAAACAATACTGAGATCTGAATTTAAGAGAGCATTAAAAGATTTAAATGGCAGAAAGGCTCCTGGAATAGACGGAATACCTGTAGAATTACTGCGCAGTGCAGGGGAGGAGGCGATTGATAGATTATACAAACTGGTGTGTAATA
The DNA here is from genome assembly GCF_047948215.1 of Lycorma delicatula. Taxonomy (NCBI): domain Eukaryota; kingdom Metazoa; phylum Arthropoda; class Insecta; order Hemiptera; family Fulgoridae; genus Lycorma; species Lycorma delicatula. The sequence goes on from NC_134460.1 coordinate 31,147,675, forward strand.
TTTATGAAAAAGGGGAATTTCCGTCAGACTTCAAAAAAAGTGTTATAGTAATGATACCAAAGAAATCAGGGGCAGATAAATGTGAAGAATACAGAACAATTAGTTTAACTAGTCATGCATCAAAAATCTTAACTAGAATTCTATACAGAAGAATTGAGAGGAGAGTGGAGGAAGTGTTAGGAGAAGACCAATTTGGTTTCAGGAAAAGTATAGGGACACGGGAAGCAATTTTAGGCCTCATTTAATAGTAGAAGGAAGATTAAAGAAAAACAAACCAACATACTTGGCGTTTATAGACCTAGAAAAGGCATTCGATAACGTAGACTGGAATAAAATGTTCAGCATTTTAAAAAAATTAGGGTTCAAATACAGAGATAGAAGAACAATTGCTAACATGTACAGGAACCAAACAGCAACAGTAGCAATTGAAGAACATAAGAAAGAAGCCATAATAAGAAAGGGAGTCCGACAAGGATGTTCTCTATCTCCGTTACTTTTTAATCTTTACATGGAACTAGCAGTTAATGATGTTAAAGAACAATTTAGATTCGGAGTAACAGTACAAGGTGAAAAGATAAAGATGCTACGATTTGCTGATGATATAGTAATTCTAGCCGAGAATAAAAAGGATTTAGAAGAAACAATGAACGGCATAGATGAAGTCCTACGCAAGAACTATGGCATGAAAATAAACAAGAACAAAACAAAAGTAATGAAATGTAGTAGAAATAACAAAGATGGACCACTGAATGTGAAAATAGGAGGAGAAAAGATTATGGAGGTAGAAGAATTTTGTTATTTGGGAAGTAGAATTACTAAAGATGGACGAAGCAGGAGCGATATAAAATGCCGAATAGCACAAGCTAAACGAGCCTTCAGTAAGAAATATAAGTTGTTTACATCAAAAATTAATTTAAATGTCAGGAAAAGATTTTTGAAAGTGTATGTTTGGAGTGTCGCTTTATATGGAAGTGAAACTTGGACAATCGGAGTATCTGAGAAGAAAAGGTTAGAAGCTTTTGAAATGTGGTGCTATAGGAGAATGTTAAAAATCAGATGGGTGGATAAAGTGACAAATGAGGAGGTATTGCGGCAAATAGATGAAGAAAGAAGCATTTGGAAAAATATAGTTAAAAGAAGAGACAGACTTATAGGCCACATACTAAGGCATCCTGGAATAGTCGCTTTAATTTTGGAAGGACAGGTAGAAGGGAAAAATTGTGTAGGCAGGCCACGTTTGGAATATGTAAAACAAATTGTTGGGGATGTAGGATGTAGAGGGTATACTGAAATGAAACGACTAGCACTAGATAGGGAATCTTGGAGAGCTGCATCAAACCAGTCAAGTGACTGAAGACAAAAAAAAAAAACACAAATTTGAATAAATAATATAGAATCTGCAAGTTTTTCAAAGTAGTATTTTGGTAAATATAATGATTGGTAAAAGCATTTATCTGAAATTTCTTTTTAGTAATTTATGGAAATGAAAAATTCATAAAAATTCCGAACCCTCGACTACAAGTACCTACGAAAGACTTCTCTACATATTATCAACAAAATATTCTATTACAAATATTCTATTAAAATAACCTTTTAATAAAAGTAATAATAAATTATAAGATTTATTATTTATTATTATTTGGCATTGCAGCAGAAACACAGGAAGAAGCAATTCAACAGGTAAAAGATCTTAAACAGGTGGAACAATCTTACATATATCCTTTGAAAAATCAGAAATAATGCCCTACATCAAAAACTGCACAAAAAAAAAATTAGCACAGAATACAAAAATCTTAAACTGGTATCTAATTTCAAATATCAAGGGGAAATAATAAAGTACAACAGTGCGGATAGACAGACAATAAAAGAGAGAAGAAATAAATTGCATAAATTGCGTTTCCTGACCATAGATACCTACAATAAAAAGAACGTTTCAAATAAGGCCAAACTCAGATATTACGTCAGTGATACAATATACGGAAGTGAAAGAAACACTTTTCCGACTAGAAACCGTTAAAGAAAATAGAAAAAAGAACACTGATAACAGTCCTAGGCCCCACGAAAAAACAGAAAGATACAGACTGAAATCTAACCAAGAATTGTATGAAGAAGTAGAGGACATCGAAAAATGGATAAGAAGAAAGAGGCTAAAATTTCTGGGCCATGTGTATAAAATGGATGAACAGAGACTAAATAAATAAATGTTCATTAAATTCTGGGAACATAAGAGTAACCATGGGTACTTACAATAAATGAAGAAAGAATTACAGAACCTAGGGATCCACGAACAGGAAATGAAAGATAGAAGCTATTTCAAAAATACATGAAGTTGAGTTTGAAACTTAGAATAAGTAAAAAAATCACAGCATTCTCTTTTTCACAGCCTATTAAAGATAAGGATATAGGATGTAATAATTATATCGAAATTAAAAGATTAGCTGTGAAAAACAGATGATGAAGAGAGGCATCAAATTAATCGATTGACTGATGACTCAAAAAAGAATGATGTTCTAAAAATACTCTCATAATATTGATACAGATCATGACGTATTTCGTACGATCCGAATTCTTTTAATGTGGTAAAAAAAAAATTAATTAACATTACTTCGGTTGAATAGGAATTTATTTCATTAAATGTTCAGAAAATTAAAGAATTTACCGTTATTATTTCTAATTAAGATTTTTATCTAATTAAAATTGAAAAAGAAAATACTCATATACGCCAGAACTCAGTTAATGATGCAAAAAGGATGATTCACAAAATTTTATGTACATCCAAAATAAATTCAAATAAGAAATAAAACTGTTCGTATTATAATATTTTTAAAAAAATATATGAAATACAGAAAGAATTTGATTCATTGCCATAAAGATGTTTCTTGATATATTACAATAAATGATATTGTAGTACTCAAGATGCTTCTTTATGATGTTATTTTAATAGCTGGTTGGTTGAATGTAGCGTTATGGCAGAAAAATATTGTCTGATTAAGACATTTGTAACATCTTAATGAAGATGAGGTACGAATATTTTATACTGCAAAATGATTTACGGGATATATACTTTGATGATCTTAGGTCGATTATCTTGTAGACTTCGTTGTGTTTTTTGTTTTGAATTATCTCTCTTTATATTTCTCTCTTTCTCTCGTACATACGCATACAGACGCACGCGTGCATACAAATACCTATTCTTTAAAATATAGGCTTTACGCTCACACAAACCCACACACACACAAACACATACATGTCTTTGTCAGTTTTGTTATGTTAAAAGAGCAAAAGAGATGATTACGCTGGCGGTTTGCCAGATGGCAAATAAGTTAACCCAATTCTCGGGTTTGGTGGACCATAGTCTCCTAGAGCTAATTCTACTGCATTTTAAATATATATGTATATAAAAATATATATATATAATTTGTATTATACATGACTATTAGGTTGTAGAGCATGTGAAACCATGTAATTACATCCAATAACTGTCTTGCTGTTTTTACTCTTCAATTCATACATCACAATTCATTACACTTCTTTTCCATATTATATGCATTTACATATTTATTTATGTTACGGTATACGTAAAATTAATAAAAATAAAAAAAAAACAACGGTTCATATTTTTCATCCTGTTTAACAAGTCTTTTTTTTGTTTTGCCTCTAAACTAATGTAATTTATATTTCAGGTATATTTTTAATTTTAATTTAGTTCGGTTGTCACCTTATTAGCAAGGTAATATAATTTATTTTCATTTACTGCTTTTTAGTTTTTTGTTAATCTATTACCTCATAAAAGAAAACAAAATGCATATATTATTCAATTTATACACCTGATAATTCTTTATTTACGTTTATTTATCTTGAAATACTCTAGGCATAGTAATAGGTATTAACTCTCGATATGAATCGACTTAAATAAGTGAAACTGCTTCAGAATTAAAAACAAATAAGTTACTAACAACTTATTGTTTTTAACAATAAGTTTGTTTGTTAAAATCTAATAAGTTACTATCTGTAATTTGGGACCGATTTAAAAAATATTTAATTAAAAAATTGATACATGATAATTTTTTATTAAATTTGACTACGGTATTAGAAATTAATTTTTTAAAATAAATTTTCTACCTCTAAATTAATTTAAAACTAGCTTATACACCCAGCGTTGCTAGGAGTCGTAATTTCTTCATAGGCCCCTCCATTTCTTTTTTACAAATTTGTCACTAATTTTCCATAACAAACATAAATCTCCTTTACAAACGACGACGTTCTCTTGATATTCAGATTCAGCCACCCAAGATGTGCTAGTTTTTTCCCGGTTTACTTGAAATGTTCGCGTCGGGCTTCAGATTCAGTCATCCGCTATGAGCTAGCGCGTGCCCGCATTTCTTGAAGACGACGCGACGTTCTCGTTGATCTTCAGATTCAACCGCCCACGTTATTATGACACGTTGCGGCACAGCCCGAACCCGTCGCTGTCGTTGAATTTCTGTTTCATCTGATCGCAAAGCTTTGCTTTCAGATGAATTTGACAGATGAATGTAATTTCATTTCATACCTCGACAAATCACAACGCTTAAATTTATACATTACTCACCGACATTATCCGAAATTTTAATAATCACTATGATCTGAATTGACTCACTATCAAAAAACTAAGATTTATATCTCGCACTTCAATTTTAACTTATTGAATTTAAGTTCAAAGTTTTAACTTTTTCAATTTTAAGTTCAAATTGAAAAAAACATAACGACCGAGACCCAGCTGTTGGGGCAGGTCCCGGAAACGGCATAGCCAGGTCCGGTGTCCCTGGCCTTAGCAGTTAGAGGCAGAGGCAAGATGAAAATAAGGAAAAGACCCGGAACCGGTGAGCCGATCTGCCATGCCGGACGTAATGCCGGTTGGCGGGGAGGCTCATTAGAGTCGCAAGGACACTCCCATGGGCTGAGTAATACTTAATTGTTGAGCCGGCCTAGGGGAGCAGAAGAACAAACAAACACAAAAAAAGTTCAAACTGAAGCATCTTACATCTCACACCTTTTATATCGTTAAAGATCTTCTCTAGTGCAGAATATACAAAATATAAAAAAATTTCAAAATTCCATATCGATCTAGAAATTCCGTTTAAAAAATGTACTATAATATTAGCCTTTTATTATATTTTAAAGTTTTCACCCCTCATCCCTCCCGTAGCGGTTGCGGTAGGGATATCTAAAACCAATATTATATTTGATTAGTTAGTAATAATTTTTCCAAATTTGGTTGAAATCGGTCAGGTGGTTTAGGAGACTTCTACATAGTGCAGATATTAACGGGGCATGGTAATTTTCACAATTACCTGCATAAAATAGGCAGACGTGCGTCACCGTCATGTACATCTTGCGAAGACGAGGAGTCTGTTGAACATATAATCTTCAGATGCCGAAAGCGGGACATACAACGGAATAGGGCGGATATCGCACAGTGCACACCAGATACCCTTGTTAACTACAAGTTACAAAGCGAGGAACATTGAAGGAGAGTCAACACATATACCACGGTAGTAATCAGGAGTAAAAATCAAGAGGAGCGGCGCCGGGACTATTAGTATAGGAACGGGAGGACAGCCCCAGAGGTGAGGGCTGGCATGCCCAGATGTAACAGCGCCTATGATCCTCTGGGGACTCCAGGGCATGGTAGGCGCCGGGTCTTTAATTCTTAAAGACCCGACGCTGTGTTTTGGGCAGATATGTCCGTCAAGAAGGGCCACAATAAAGACTCCTCAAAAGAGCTGACCGGCGAGCCGACCTACCATGCCGGATATACAGCCGGTTGGTGGGAACGCTCGTTAGAGTAACCAAACACTCCTCTGGGTGAAGTTATACCCATCAGGCCGGACCGACCTAGAGGAGGAGAGGAAAAAAAAGGTGGTTTAGAAGAACCCACCGGGTTGGTCTAGTGGTGAACTCATTATCACAAATCAGCTGATTTCGAAGTCGAGAGTCCTAAGGTTCAAATCTTAGTAAAGTTAGTTAGTTTTATATAGATTTGAATATTAGATCGTTGATATCTGTGTTCATTGATACTTGGGTTTCAATTAACACACATCTCAGGAATGGTTGACCTGAAAATTCAAACTTATCATCCTCATTCATCTCTAAAGTAATACCTTACGGCGGATCCGGAGGCTAAAACAGAAGGAAGTGGTTTACGAGGAGATTTGAAACAAATATATATATACTCAAACACTACATACAATGAATTTTATTTACATTAAAATAAAAGTAGGTTTCTGATAATATACATTATAATAATTAGTACTAAAAAATGATGATAATAAAATAAAGTATAATAACTTCAAACGTATTATGTAGAGAATGTATTTTTTTATTTTTAAATCTTCTACTTAAATTGTATGGAAAAACTAGATGCCAAGTTGTAGCTATCTCTGTAAAATAACAAGAAATCGAGGCGCTAAAAAAAGGTCAAATTGAGAATGTTCTCTTTTTGAAATGTTTTAAAAAAAAATAAAGGAAACGTAGTTTATAACACGCAGACCAAATATTTAAGCGAAAATAAAATAAAATAAATGTTTAGAAACAGAAAATGGCTAATAAGAAAAATCCGCTCATATTTCATCCAAAGTGTTTTTTAAACATTTAACTACATTTTTCTAAAGTTGGCTTACTTACAATACCAGTATAGTTATAACTTTAAATAAGACTTATATAATAATATAAATTATATCTTACACACACACACACACACACACACACACACGCACACACACACACACACACACACACACACACACACACACACACACACAGAGAGAGAGAGAGAGAGAGAGAGAGAGAGAGAGAGAGAGAGAGAGAGAGAGAGAGAGAGAGAGAGAGAGAGAGAGAGAGAGAGAGAGAGAGAGAGAGAGAGAGAGACGCACACACACACACACACACACACACAGAGAGAGACGCGCACACACACACACACACACACATTAGTATTAATTTTCAAATATATTTATTTATATATGCGATTGCATTCTTCTTAACCGCGTCAATGTTGGAAATTACCGTAGAATGATCAGAGTAGAGCTTAAGTGAAAATAGATTTAAGAAACGATCGTGAAAAAATTAAAAAATATTTTTTAAGCAATAATATGCGATTGCACTGTACTAAATTTACAGCGGTGCAGAACCTCTTTTAACTGTTGCATAACGTTTTTTTTTTAAATAAAAACAATTTTTTAATACTTTAAAATGTTGAAAAAGCTTCCTCGTTATGTTGTAATTCCTACGTACGAAAGATGATTATATGGCTAAATATTAAAATAGAAGAGAGTAACAGTAAAAGAACGATAAAGAGGGAAAGAAATAGAGAGAAAGAGATTGAGCGGGAAAGAAATAGAAATGTTAGTGAAGCAGTTCTGTTAATGGTGTGGTATCGGTTAGAAGAAGGGGTTGCAACAGTTGTTAATCCTCAGTCCAGGTGGGTGAACACGGTACCACCGTGATACTGCAGTACTTTAACGACTTAACACCTTCTTCATTTATTTTCTGTACCGCGTATTCTATGAAACTCTTACTAGGATTATTTTCATTTCATTATATTACTATATTTATATATATTAATAACATCCACCAAAAAGTCCTTTCAATAAGAACTGTTTTTAATATTACTTCTTCTTCATCACATACATCAATGATTTCACTAGGTATTATTCAATTTTTCTTTTTTATAAAAATATAACAAAAACATCAACATCAAATATACCTTGAAAGTTATTATTATATATAAATCTACGTATACATAAACATGCGAATGTCTGTTATGTGCGCGCGCGCGTGTTTAAAAGGAAAGGCGAAATCAAAAGGAACAACATTAGTATTTAACGAATCAAATTGTATCTTTATGATATTTTAATTTCACAGCGTTTTAAAAATTTCTGTTAAATAAGATTCGATTGCTTTCTTTTGTTCACAACAATAAAGTCTGTCAAGATGTGATTCTTATTACTTAAATATTTATCAAGTTTTTTTTTATTAATTTTACTAGATTTGTGATTTTCTTCTGGTCGAAAAATGTTGGCTCTTTGTTGTTATAGAAATCATTTAAGTTATTCACCATATCTTTATTTGAAACTGCGTCCTGTCTGACCAATGTAAATTAGTCAAACACACCCGAAAACATAGTGCAGCCGTAATAGCTCAGATAATGTATACTGTATATATCCTGTAAAAATTTTATTGCTGTATAAAAAACTGCTGAAGTGATTCTTCTACACAAGAAAGGAACTCAGGAAAACTTGAAGAATTATCGCCGAAGAAGCTTCCTCTCAATATCTAGAAGGTTTTCACAAATATCAAAAAGAATGCTAACAACAGCGTATGAATCACAACCAAAGGAGCAGGCAGCCTTCAAAAGCGGTTTTAGCACAATAGATCACATCCAAGTTGTTCAACAAGTCAAGAAAGTGAAACGAGTATACCGTGCCCTTTACGTATGGCTTTTATTGAGTAAGAAAATTTTTTTGGTTTGGTAACGACGCAAAACATAATAACTACATTGCACAATCAGGGTGTAAACGCAGTCTACATAGACTTGCTAGTATCGATAAATGAAAAAGCAAAAATTATTATCTGTGTTAACAAACATAAAGTAGAGATAAATATACAAAAAGGTGTACGACAAGGCTACACTATATCATCCATGCTCTTCTCAGCCTGCCTCGAGGAATTATTTAGAAAGCAAGAATGGAAAGAAGAGGGCATACGAATAAATGGCGATTGTCTAAACCACTTGAAATTCGTAGATGACATATTTCTCTTCTAACAAGAACCAGAACTACAAAAGACATACAGGAACTCCAGCTATCTGACGAACCCTATGGTCTAAGAATGAACCTTAAACAGAACCAGATCATGTTCAACAAATTTGCAAGGAAAGAAAGATTTTTGTCGCTGGAGAAGATCTTGAACAAGTTATCTTACATATATCTTGGCCAACGGATGTCAAGGTGACATAATAAAAGAATTTGAACGAGTGAAGCTTGAGTAGCAGGCATTCAGGAGACTTAACATCGTTTTCAAGAACAAACTCCCCTTTGCCTTTAAAAGAATGTTTCCCATCAGTGCATCCTGCTAGTCCTTACCGATGGAAGCGAAACTTCGACAGTAACCGTTCAATCATTACAGAAGCTGCGGATAGCACAAAAAAATGTGGAAAGATATATGCTTGGAGTTACCAGACGGAATAGAAAGAGAGTGTAAATGGATCAGAGGACAGAAAAAGTATATGATATCATTACGAAAATTAAAGAATTAAAATGGTGTTGGAGAGATCATGTAGTAGGAAGAGCTGATGGGAGATCGAATACATTTGCACTTGAATGGATAGCATTGAATATTAAACGCCCACAAAATAAACCAAAGGCTCGTTGGATTGATGGTATTATCAAGAACATTTGATCAAATTGGCGGAAACCCGCAGAAGTGGCCATCATCCTGCAGTGGATGGACAAGGCTGATGATATATATATATATATATATATATATATATATATATACGACTAAATTTTATAATATATACATATATAAAATTTATCCCAATTATGTTTGTAACTGATGTAAACAAACAATTTATTTGTTTAGTGATAGGCTGTATCCTTGACCTTTTTGAAAATGATTAAAAGGCAGATACAACAATTATTAAATTATATGTATAATCTATATATATAAAAATGTTAAGTACATTTAAGCGTTAAGTGTACGCTTCAAAAATTCAAAATGTTCTGCACCGATTGAGCTCAAATATATAACTCGATATATAACCGGCATTAAAGATTGTTTTCATTTATTTTTAATAAATCTATCTATCTATTTTTAATTTGTACATTTTTAATTTGGAAATTTAAACAAAGGAAAACCAATCAGGTTAATTTTAAGATGGCCGCTGTCAAACACAACGACCAAATTTCTTTGAATTATATTTAACAGCTAAAACATCTATATTTTATTAAAAAAAAAAAAAAACATGATAAAAAAAATTTTAGCACGATATACAACCCGCATCAAAGATTGTTTTCATCTATTTTTAATAAATCTATCTATTTTTAATTTGTGCAGTTTTTTTAATAAATAAGCGGCTAATAAATCAGATGGAAATGTAAACAAAGGAAAACCAATCAGAACAATGCAAGATGGCCACTGTCAAATACAACGACCAATCACAAAGAGCCCGTATGGCCGTTGCTAATGTAAACAAAATCTCAACTGATTAAGTAACAAATTTCTTTGAATTATATTTAACAGCTAAAACTTCTGTATTTAAAAAAAACACCAAAACAAAAAGAAAAGCCACCAAGAAGTATGACTTAAAGTAAATAAATTAAAACACCCAACTTTCTTATAGCCCAAATAGACTTAAGACTATGCAAACAAAAAAAGTCGAAATAACCAAACTCAGAAAATAATATCCCTACATAATGACCAAAAAATCTTTTGTTAGGTTAAATATTCACTTTAGTCTGAATTTACAGAAGGCATTTACAACGAAGCATTGATAAATATTGAAGACAAGTGCTTAGCTAATGCAAATAAAGTTCTTAGTCAATTGGGAATGACAGCACCCCCCGAGCTGCGATTGCTTCATTTGATGTGGATTTACGCCGTGAACAGAGTTACAACATTGGTGATCTTCAGTCATATGTCCAATCAAATATTCCCAAATTAACGCGTGAACAGAAAGGTAGTTATGATCGCATAATGCAAATGATAAATGACGGAGTTGGGGGGACCTTCTTCTTGGATACGCCAGGAGGAACTGGGAAAACATTCCTCATTAGATTGATTCTAGCAACGGTTCGATCAAAAAAATGACATAGCCTTAGCTCTTGTTTCGTCTGGAATAGCTGCGATATTGTTACCAGGTGGAAGGACTGCGCATTCAGCTCTGACGTTGCCATTAAACATGCAAATCATCGAGACTCCCACGTGCAATATTTCCAAAGCATCCTGTATGGAAAAGTATTACAAAAATGTAAACTCATTGTTTGGGATGAATGCACGATGGCACATAAAAAATCGCTTAAAGCTCTTGATCGATCGTTACGAGATTTGCGTGGAAACGTTCAACCATTCGGGAATGCTTTGATATTGCTCGCAGGAGATTTTAGGCAAACATTGCCTGTAATTTCTCGATCGACGCCAGCAGACGAAATAAATGCTTGCCTAAAAAAGTCAACACTGTGGTGACACGTACGTAGATTGCAGTTGACTATGAATATGCGTGTCCGGTTGCAGAATGATCCATCAGCTGAGGTATGCTCACGATAGTTACTGGACATTGGAAACGGACAGCTGCCAGTCGATGAGACGTCTAGACGAATATCATTGCCTGATAATTTTTGTAATTTAGTAACATCGAAAGCAGAAATGATCAAAAAAGTATTTCCTGATATTCAAATTAATCATAGAAATCACGATTGGCTCAGTGAACGAGCTATCCTTGCCGCAAAGAATAAAGATGTCTATAAACTTAATAATGTTATTCAATCCAGAATTCAAAGTGAGGAAATTACATATAAGTCGATAGACACCGTTGTGGAAGCAGATGAAGTAGTTAATTATCCAACGGAATTTTTAAACTCACTTGATCTGCCAGGGATGCCACCACACATATTAAAATTGAAAATAGGTGTGCCAATTATCCTGTTGCGGAATATTAATCAGCCAAAACTCTGCAACGGCACGCGACTTGCAGTTAAGAAATTGATGAATAACGTAGTGGAAGCAACGATTTTAACGGGGCCTTTCAAAGGTGAATATGTCCTCATTCCTAGAATACCCATGATCCCGACCGATACACTATTTTAATTTAAAATATTGCAATTCCCAATTCGATTGGCATTTGCAATCACAATCAATAAAGCTCAAGGTCAATCTTTAGAATTGTGCGGTTTAGATTTAGACACGGATTGCCTCTCACATGGACAACTGTATGTGCGTGTTCCCGAGTCGGCAAACCAGATAGCCTTTATATCTACGCTGACAGTGGAAAAACAAAAAATAGTGTATATCCACAAGTATTGCAAAATTAAACTTCTATGAAACGTATGCTTTATTTTGTTTCTCATTTCTCATTCATGCAACCACAATGTGCCACAGCGAAGCGTGGTGGGTACAGCTAGTATTACATAAAATTACTAAATGCAAGAGGAAATCCTTAATTCGAATCCAAAAAAAAATTAAGAAAAACTTTACGTAAATTTATTCTTTTTCCGCGGAAATGATTTTTCTTTGTTATAAAGCGTTTTCAGCGAGTAAATCATCAAAAAGAGTTCCTACAGGAACGAGAAGGAAGCTCTCCTGAGAGAGAAATATTAACTTTTTAGTTAAATCTACGAGTTGTTAATTTTAATTCAAGATTGTAGTAATATTGAAAGAAAATAGTCAAATTATATATATATATATATATATATATATATATATATACATACTCGTATATGTATATATAATTAACTGACCTGGCAATGCTTCACTATTGACAGATTTGAATACATATATAGATTAAATGAACACAATTGTAAGTTTGATAAAACATTAAAAAAATTGAGCATTACAGAACTTCACAAAATTTAACCTTTCACTTTATGAAAGTCTCAATGTAAATAAATCCAATTGTCAAAACAACAGCACTATCTATCGGATTTAATTCAAACCACCCTCTACACATAGTATTCGGTGGAAAACAACTTTTTAACTGAAAGAGATGGCTGCATAATCATCACAGTTAATACTGAACATTAAGAAACTTACAAAACATTACAAAGCTCACAAAATTTAACCTTTCACTTTATAAAAGTCACAATGTAAATAAATTCAATTGTCAAAAAAAACACTATCTATCGGTAATTCAAAATACTCTCTAAACACATAAGTCGGTTCAAAATACTCCTAACTTTCTTTTGACTGGTCAGAACGAGGACTTCAATAGCTTTAATTCCTCTCTGGACAACGCGGATCATTTTGCAAAAACCTGCGCGTAAATACGTTCAGTAGTTTTTTAGTTTACAGCGGACACACATACGAAAATTGCCTTTTATATATTTATATATACATTAAAACAAATTCTCCATAATTTTTTTTTCAATATAAATTAAAAATGCACTGTTTTCTAAAATTATTAAAATTTATATAAAGTTAATTTTTTAAATGTAAAAATTGAGATGATATAGAGAAATATTTTCTTTTTTGAATTTGGTAACAAACAATAAAAGAAAGGAATAATCATACAACACTAATTAAAATAACTTTTAGTATGTTGTAAAGAATCTTTTAGTAGGTTAAACAAAAATATTATTGAAAATGTATAACTCAAAGTTAACTTTTTCTTTAAAAAAAAAAATGTATTAGATTGAAGTACAAATTAAAGAAGAAAACAGCTTGCTAATTCTGAAAACAGAAATAAAAAACCTTTCTTATGTTTTAGTAACATACTATATGCAAAGAAGCACTCATAAACTCGAGTCTCTGATATTATGTAGATCCAAACGTATCAGTAGAATAAATTTCTAGAATTCAGTTAAGCAGTTATTAAAAACACCATTTTTAAAAAACAATAAAATAATCTTTTTGATTACAATAATAAATAAATCCGATTTGAAACACGTAACACGGAAAGCGTAACAAACGTTTAAAAAAGAGAGGGCAGAAAAAAATAGTATGGGGTGTTTGAGTATCAGTAAAAGGAAGTTAGGGATTTAGAATGTTGGAATTTGGCCGCATATAAATCAGGAAGAAGGACATAGAGATCCTTAGCAAAGTAAGCCCCCAATCCAAGTCAGATTTACCAACACAGCCAACAAAATATTCTCCAGGGACTGAAATCAGATTTACTGAGCTGTACGGTAGCAATATATAAACTTATAATAATAAATTTAAATCGTCATTTTTTATTAAATTTGACAATTATGTATTGTTTTTCAAATTTTTTTCTACAAATCTCTAAATAAAACGATGTACGTAGCTTATTTTTATACTAATTTATATAACATTATTTTCATTTAAAGGTCTGTTGAAAAACTAATTAAAAAACATTTCTTTCGTTATACCTTTAAAATGAAGACTTAAAAAATACAGGGAGCTTGACATAAATTACACAAAATTTAAATTTAGTATTTAAAATGCTGTTTATAATTATGAAAATAAGATTTAACCCATTCTGGACCTATTTTTTTTTCATTTTCTTTTTTTTAATCTATACCCTGCAAAGGTAACATACCAGGTTAACAATACGTAAATTAATTATTTCAGTCATTTCGTTTGTCTGGTACAATACAAGGTTGAATATTAAATAAAAAAAAGTATTCCATTAAGATGTATTTAATTTAAACAGCTGTAAAAATAAACTGGCCAGTCATTGTCAATAATTAAAACGTTCCAATTGTTTTTAATTTCACCGACAAAATTATAAGTCGGCCTATTTAAAATTAACAATTATTACATGGACTACAATACAAGTTAGTATATGTAGGAAGAATATTAATTATTGCCTTGTGTAAATATTGCACGCAACTACATTTTTCTCATCCGTATTTTTCTTCACTCACAGTATTTGTAAAAACAATGAATAGTGTTAAAAATAACTTTTTAAATAACAACTCATTTATTAAAAATAAACTTATGTTTCACTGTAATTATCTGAGCTATTACTTAAAAAGTAAGTCAAAATCTTTCGTAATTCATTGTATTGAACAAAACTGAATTTGAAACATTTGAAAATTAAAAGTAATTAATTATGAAATGAATAACTTTAACAGAAAAAGAAAACAACATTTTCACAAAAGATTCTTGGTATAAGTTACGAAATGTAGATATCTGTTTCATTGTTAACTAAGAAATATTTTTTTAAACAACAAAATCAAAAATCTCAACTCAATAATTCTAGTTAATTTCCATTGTTACAGATAGTAAAATAAAAGCTAGAAAATTTTCGGGTATTTTTTTATTACATAAAATATATTAACAATACAATATAAACAAAACTTTTACATTGTAATTACAAAATCAGAACTCATGCATATAAAATCATGTGTTAATTACGCTACAGCCTAGAGATTGCGAATAACTGATATCAAGTGCGGTGTTTTTAGGTAGATTTCATAAGAAAGCTACTTATTGTAATGGTACCATGATTCGACTTCCGGAAAATTTCGACATATCTTCGCGTTTCACATTCCCTAGACCCCAAAACATATATATATATATATATATATATATATATATATATATATATATAACTTTCTTGTGGACAAGATAACTGCCGTAATTTTGCGCCAATCACTTTCAAATTGTTCCTTAAAAATAACTCGTCCCAAAATCTTGGTCGAGTTTGTTAACGGGCAAAATCGGACCATAGGGGTGGAAATGGGAGGGCTTTTGCAAAAAAATAAAATATCGTTATAACTTTCTTAGTAAGAAAAATATCCAATTCGTTTAAAGTTTCTTCTATTCTTTGCATAAGGGCCTAAAACATATGTAAGTAAATTTTTTTTGATATCACCAACCATTGGCCCAAGGGGTGGAAAAATTGGGGATTCGAAGACAAAAAATATCATACCTTCCTTAATAGGCACAGTATCAAATCGGTTTAATATGATCGTTAGTCCTCTAAACATTACCTAAAACTTTTGTTTGAAACAATTTTTGATATTACCAACCGTTACGGCAAGGGATTACCAAAATATTGCTGGAATCGAAAGAAGATGGGATTTATGGTATGTTAAATATGTGAAACTTTTTTCAAATGCAACCATTGTCGTATTGAGTAAATTTGAAGTTTTTATTAACTTTAAGATGGAAATTTTATTATCGCCTACTTAGCACTGGTGAAATTTACCTTCGCCTTCCAGTGAGCCGAAAGGGATTTTTTTAAAATTACAATAACACCACTATCCTCAAACAACATATTTCATTTTGTTAATGAAACATATCTGCAGGTATTTCATTAAAAAAAAAAATCATGAACATTTTTCTAATGGAATTATGGAATATTATTATTCGTTAAAATCACGCGCTCCTAATGCATTTGGCTACTAATTCATCTGTAGGCATGCATTAGCAGATAGACTTTACTTGATAAGAAGTTCAATTGCTAATTTGGGGTTTTTGTAATCACTCAATAGGAAACAAGTATTTTGGATAGCTCTCTAATCAGATTATACTTGCTAAACTATGCATATAATAAGACGCAAGACCTCTAAAGAGGTTCTACAAATTTAGCACTGATGCAATAGTCATTCATTCCAAACCCATAGAATACCACTGAATTGAACGGATCAAGAATAAGGAATGAGGAACTTATCTACTTTTTGGGTAGTGTTGGATACAGGATGTGGGGTGGATAGTGTGGAAGTATATACGGTAGTGATCTACCCACGGAGAGACCGCAGAAAGATACAAATAATTCCACCAACACTGTTTCAATTCCCGTTAAAAGAAATATAAATTTATCACCGCTAACCTCTAGGTAGTTATGATATCATAACTCAGGGTGGAAGGTTCTAACGCCACCGGGTTGGTCTAGTGGTTAACGCATCTTCCCAAATCAGCTGATTTGGAAGTCGAGAGTTACAGCGTTCAAGTCCTAGTAAAGCCAGTTATTTTTACACGGATTTGAATACTAGATCGTGGATACCGGTGTTCTTTGGTGGTTGGGTTTCAATTAACCACACATATCAGAAATGGTCGAACTGAGAATGCACAAGACTACAATTCATTCATCCTCTGAAGTAATAACTTACGGTGGTTCCGGATGTTGTTCAGAAAAAGAGAGAAAGTGTGGAAACTAAAAATTAGTGATAAACGATTTTGCTTCATCCTGCTCAAATATAAGAACCAAAAAAATCATTTTTTCTTGCAGATGCTAAAAAAATCATCAAAGAAGAGGTTTAGGTTTACTTAAAGAAAACTTTCGTCCGTTCCAGAATTGGATGGTGTCAGGAAATATATTCTTCCTAAACTAAAAATTCTTCATCTATACTCTTTCCACTGGAGAATAAACAAATATGCTTGACTAACAAATTTCCGATTTCTAGATTTAAATGATTTTTCCAATTTAATGCATATAAAGACTACAAAAAAATCCCTTGAGTTAAAAATGAAATTTTATGAAACTGTAGGAAGTAGTACAAGAATATAATAAATATACTATTATTAGTTAACTGAAATAAACAATTTAGGATAGTTTCATAACAATTAAATTTAGAAAAACAACTGAATATGAAACTATTTATTATAGAAGGTCATTAATCAAAAAGGTATGATCTGATTAGTTTACGAGTAGAACAAATTTTCTTTCATTTACCAACAGTGTCGTACGTCGTCCACAACATTGCAACCAGTCACAACCGTTTTTTATCATTCTAATGAGAGAGCTGAATCCAATGTTGCAATTAACACATGAAAATTTATGCACCTTTAAGTAACCTAAATTGAATAATAAAATTACGATAAAATTTAAAAAAGGGATTCTAAATTAAAAGGGATACATTTTTAAGGGATTCAATCTCAAATTAAATTTTTTATTTACTAAGTATAAAAATTGCTTTTAAAATAAATTTCACAGTAACATAAAATAAAATAAAAATTACCTTACATAAAGTACTATTACAATTGGCGGAATTTATATAAAAAAAGTATTATTTCCTTCGTGAATGATACTAACTTCGTAATAAAGTGTATCAACAGAGTTTGCACCTAGTACTTTGGCAATTATAAGTTGAACTTTCGTGATCGAAAAACCGATTCGTTACAGATCCAGATATCAATTAATTATTTAATTTTGTCTAAGTTTAATAGTAGTTAATTTGTCGTCACAAATCAGTCGTTTAATTGCTGATTTTCGAAGTCGAAGGTTCTGAGGTTAAAATCCTAATAAAGGTTAGTTACTTTTATACGGATTTGAATACCAGACAGTGGATACCGGTGTACTTTGGTGGTCAGGGTTCAATTAATCACACGTCTCAGGAATTTTCGATCTGAGTTTATACAAGAATACACCTTATTTACATGATATACATATAATCCTTATTTCTTTGGGCCGTGGGGGGGTTGCTTACTGTCAACCTCGCAATAAATTTATAGTTTACTATAAACATTTTGTAGGACAATCTTTTTTTTGCTGAACAAATTAAATGTATACAATAGGAAAAAAAATATGATCAAAGTGGTCGACAAATTTTTTGCAGTAGTTCTGTTGTCGTATTTCCTAACATCAGCAAAACGTGAAATTAAAAAAAAAAGAGTAGAATAATTTTATAAATAATCGATACAGTTTTTGACATTCAATCTTTATTAGAGAAATATAAAAACAAAGAAAACAAAATAAGGTTTTTATCAATCACTCAATAAATATAAAACAAATAATTAAATTTTTAAAATACGAAGTAAATTTTGTTTCAAGAAACAATTAATTTTTCTATGCAGAATAAAATAAAACTGAGCTTAAAAACAAATTTTTACTACCTTGAAATATTTGTTTCCATTACATAAAAATAACGAAGTAGACATTGGTAACAGCTTTATTTAAATATAAATTACTAATCAATAACATTACCAGTATCATTTATAAAAAAAAAATGCTAATAAAATAATAAATTCGTTAAATTTGATAATATAATAACAAAGTATTATCATAACTATTTACAACTATAGTTTATATTACACTGAACAATAATTCAAAACATGTTATTAATAATGAAAATGATATTAAAAGTTTTCCCTTATTGAGACAACTAAAATTCTCATGAGCGCTATCTAGTTAACATCCTCCATTCTGTACTAGTTGTAAATCTGTAACAACCGTCTCGTCGTCGTTATTATACCGGTTAGAGTAAGTTACTGACTTAATTTACCAAACTTTTAATTTCCAAACTATTATAATAGAAATTACCCTCATTAAGAAAGTTTATTAGTTATTTATTTATTAGATATTTTAACAACAAAGATTATACAAAATAATAAATAAAACTAGTTTGTTTATTACATTATAAAGGTGGTTAATGGAGACACGAACTTTGAATTAACCCAATTCCTGTCTGGCCACGGGTGTTTTAATGATTATTTACAACGGATGGGTAGGAGGAGCATTACCAACCAATGTCATGATTGCGGGGAACAGGGCATCGCGAAACATGTGGTGATCTCCTGCCCGAGATGGCGAGATTTGAGAGTCGGACTTGTGGAGCAAGGAATAGTGGACGCGAGCAATATAATAAGAGTAATGTTTAACAGCAAGGATAAGTGGGATAAAGTAATGACGTCTCATCATGATACGTGGAAAGGCGCATGAGGAGAGAATTCGACAGAATGTGGATCAACGGATGAATCAAGACACGGAATCCGAAGACGAATAATCGAGGGACCAGCTTCTGTGGATGTACAGAGGGGGGGCGCCTCAAGGGGACACCACGGGGTGGTTTCGAATCGGATATAAGAGAACCCAGGTGATCACGCAGGGGCTGAGTACATGGCATAGGGATTGGTTCCGGCCCCTGTGTGACTAGAGGAGGAGGTTTCTTAATGGGTGAGAGCGGGCCTGGCGGCAGCTGGCAGAGTTTTTTCCTCCCCCTACGGAAAACAAAAAAAAAAAGAAGAAAAAAGTGGTTAAAATAAATACTATAGATAGATCTTTATTTTGCTTTAAAATTTTTTTTTTAGTTTATTTTTTTAATTTTTATAAATTAAGATATGAATATTGTTAGAATGACCATAAATCCTGATTTTTAAATATCTGTTCTAGAGTTCTTGAGAAATTATTTTTTTCTCTCCTTATAATTGTTATATTTTCCATGTTAGTTTTTTAGTCTTTCTGTTATCCAAGAAGGGACCCTTTATACCCCTCTCGGACATTGTTAAATTCTAATTGTTTTTTAAATGTTATTTTTTTTAATTTTTGGGTCTTATTTTTAAGACTCCGACTGTGATATTAGTTTTAAGTGAATATTTCGTGATGTTTCATCCGTATTATTAGTCTGTAAGTTTTACTTTCTCTTAATATTTTAATCCTTTTTTTAACCTTGTCTTAGTTTTTATCTTAGTACTTTAATGTTTCTGTTATCCCAGATGGGACCCTTTACACCACTCTCAGACTTATTTAAATTCTGTTTATGTTTAGCAAAATTTTATATATTTTTTTTTTATTTTTGTTTATTTTAATGACTGTGATATTCATTTTAGGTGTGTTTTAAGTGATATTTTAGCTGTAATTTAGTTGTGTAAGCTTTTGTTTACATTTTTAGTTGTTAGCCTAGTTTTAGTTTTTATTATTTTTTGTAACATTTTATTTCGGGCGATGACAACGCGTAGAAACGTTTTTCGCAAAAACAAAAAAATATATATTTTTTTAAAGAAGACGATGTTTTGTGTTAATTTTATTATAAATATTTTGTAAAACGATTTTTTTTTTTTGATGAGGTGAGTTTACGAATGAAAATAAATTTTATAATGAAAATAAATTATTCATAACTTTTTATTGATTTATTTATTGCAGAAATAATTTAACAATTAAAATAAATATCTCGTATAAGATACATGTTAAACAATTCAAAAAACAAAATTTTTATTTTCACATTATAGCATAAGAAAAAACTTGTGTATAAGTGGCAGTAATTATAAAATAATATTGTCTTAACAGTAATGATTCAACATTAAACCAAAAATTAATTAACAAATAAAATCAACAAGAAATGGCAGATACTTATATACAAATTTTATTATAATTTCAAAACTAAAGTTTATACGTTAATGTAAGACCTGTCGCCGGGGGTCCTGGGTTTGAATCCCTATCAAGCATTTGTTAATAGTTGTGATATTATAACAATAATTCGACTCCATTATTGTTATTATTATAAATGATCAAATGATACAACAAATAATGAATTATTAAATTATTACTATCCACACAAAATTTAATTAAGGCTAGACATAAAAATAAACGAGACATAAAAAATAGATTTGTATAATATTCATAGACTTTTAGTGAGATAGTTCGGATTAAGTTGGCCATTTTGGATCTTATAAAATTAAATTTTCGTCGTTAACAGTCAAATTTAAATTTGAGTTTATATTCACCAAATTGTTGGTTTATTAGGATTTTTAAATTGATTAGATTTTATTTTTTATAATTTAGATTGAGTATTTTAAGGATAAATATTATATGTACAATTTTTATAAATTTCGGAAATTTAGTTGCCCCTGAAAATTTATTGGGAAAACCTGTTCACGTATAACTATATCTAATATATTAGATTACTAAAAATATATTCAACCAGGAATTTTTTCAGATGCAACTCTCGAACCAACCAAAAATTATAAATTAGTACTGATTGAAGCCAGCCAGGTATAGTTTTTAAATTTTTAGTGTATAAATTTTATTAAGTTATACATACGAAGCAAAATTTGTATGAGATGAATTTAAATTTAATTCAGAGATTTACTTTTAATATATAAATAAATTAATCGGTATTTTAGTTTTAATATTTTATTTCCTACAAAATTTTAATTAGTCTTTATTTAAATTAATGCTGAACAGTTCTTCAAAACTAAATTGGATGCTAATCTCAGTGACTGTTAATACATGATGAAAAGGTTGTTATGTATCAGAAAAACCCTGTTTACAGGCTACAGATTAAGCTCGTTATATTTACAAAGAATGTACTTCACGTTTTTCCACGTATGAACGGTATTGGTAATATTGATAATTAGTTATTTATCCCGTTAACTTCTATTTAGGTCGTCTAACGGCATAAACTCATGGGAGTCTGTTTTCACGAAATTTTTACTAATTGAAATTATTATAGCAAATAGTCTATATAGATATAAAGTCAAAAAGAAAATTAAATTAATCACTAACTTTATTGTGGTACATACGGACCTACCAAGGTGTATCCACCTGTCGTAACACTTTCACTGATATCGCCTCCAAGTTGTTGGTAAGAGTTTTAAAAAAAATTACTATTATCCTCGTTACTTATTCAGTTTATTTTACAGTAACTAAAGAAAATTCCATTGCTTGTGTAGCCTCCTCACAAGTACTTTACAACAGCCCACATATTTACAATTAAATCTATCGAAAAAAATTTTCCCATAAATTTGTTGTAGATTTTTAAGAGAATGTTTATAACCCAGATTTCTTACCCTTCCATCATCTTACAAAAATTAATCAGGCAACTGCCTACGGCTACCATATCCGACACCCTCCACAAAGTGAGTGCGTTGGACTCTTTAAAAAAAACTAGGGTTCCATCAGGCACATTCCTGCTGGACGCAGGCTACTACCACTGAAAGACTCAAGTGATTGAACTGAATGGGAATCGCGTCGGGAGAAAAATATTTTCTTAATAACCCAAGGAATAACCTGAGTAAAAATATTTTTGATGAAAACGCAATCCCAAACTCTTTAAAAAACAAGCTAAAATAATGATATAATCATTAAACATTAAATATCTGCCAAATAAATAAAAAGACCCAGCAGCAAGGAACTGATGTCTAGGCTCTGATTTAAATAGGTCGATCAAACATCCCCGACATCTTTGCGTTCCGTTCCGAGAATGTTTAAAAATAGCTGTGTATATAATAATAAAATAAGTGGTCTATTCTGGGTTTCCAAAAATTTATTATAAGGTCTCTGATCATAATCAACCTATTAGCCCGTACCGCTATGGCATCGGACACTAAGATTCCGGAGACTAAGCTAAGATCTTCCTAAGCTGCCCAAAGACTAATTCCATTATAGAAGATATCCTTATATTCTATAATATCTCAATAGATATTGAGATATCCTCAATTTATGTTTATCTGTATTTTATTAATTTATATTTATCTTCAACATATCTACAAGTAAAATTGAGAATAAAATAATATAACATACAAAAAAGCAAATTATCAAAGTCATATTCAATTTTTATGTCATGTCTTCTCAAAGATTAATATTATAGATTAAAAATTCAGCTAAGGTTCATAAAAAAAAACCTGTCGAAGACGCAGCCTTTCTTTTAAGTACTAAGCTCTAAAACTGGATAAACTGTTAACGTTTACATTTATTTCACAATTTATATTTAAGGGTCAATTTGCACAATTTCCAATAATTCATTTTATGAAAATAAAAATTTTCTTTGATTAGAATACTTGTAGAAAGTTTTGGCTCAGATGATATTTTATCATCTAATTTATTCTAAAATTATTGTTTATTTATTTACTTATTTATTATTTACAAACAATAACATAATTACATATTTTATTTAATAATAATAAAAAGAAAATTCAATAAAATAATTTCTGTAATGTAACATAAAATGTGTAACTTGTATGAAAATTTAGGTACCCTCTCTAAACAAATCCGTGTCGAGAGTTATACCATTACAATAAAATTTTATAAAGTGAAACAGAAATCCTGTGATAACCCCCGACAACTTAAAATAAAAATAACCTATAAATATTGTAATCCTAAAATAGTAATTTCTGTTAACAATTTTTTCAGTAATTAAATTAGAATAACTTTTCAATTTCATCGATTTCTAGTAACCATACAAATAACATAGCGTTGTATTCTCTAAAGTTTCTCGAGTCCTTTATGTTATTAGGTAACAAATTGTACATCTACAGAGCCGAAAATTAATAAAAATATCTATGCAGTTCCAGTTTTTACAAAGGTAACACAAATTTATCATTCCTACTTAAATTATTCTTGTTATATATGTGTATTACTCAGTACATATTACACCTTTTATAAAAAATAAATTTTAGGACTCTAAAAACATACATATATCTTAAGGGCAATATATTAATTATTTTAAAAGTGGAAAAATTTCGCTAAACCTATTTTTATTTGAAATCATTGTTTTGGGTTACAAGTCACATGTTTTGGGCTATCAATAATGGCTTTATATTAGAATAATACATACCTAATAATGCAATACCTAATAATAACAAAGGTATTATTACAAGGTACTTAATACTATTAGGTATTCCATACCTAATAATGCAATAACAAAGTTCTTTAATTATATAATTTATTAGAATAAAAAATTTAATACTACCCTACAAGCTTAACACAAAAATAATCCATGAAAAAATATACATAATGTTAATTTTTCAGTCTATAAGAATAAAAGAGATTGGGTGTGTGCAACTGCGTGGTACAATAAAATTTTTAATTATATCTGACAAGAACCAATAATGTTATATCACCAAAAAAATAAATTTAATCACCAAACAGAATAGAAATTATAACTTTAAAAGTAACTAGTATTCTAAAAAAATAATTTAATTACAATAATTTTACGTTAGGTATACCAGGAAATTAATAATTATAACATAAAAAATGTTTAGATAAAAATAAAGTAGTAATATATGGTAGAAAATAATGATAAATAATAAAGCTAATTAAAATTTGATCGAATATTAAATAAGATTACAATTTTAATTCTAAGTAATAAATTTTACTTTTTAGAACGGAATTCAAATTACTGAATAAAAAGTTACGTATTATTATTATTATTACTATCATTCATTCGATATTCACTGGTAGTAAAACATTATCAATTACAAGAAAGAAATGAATTAATGAATGAATTTAAAACATCAACAGAATAACAGATAACGTTTAGAATTAATTTAGCATACAATTTATAACACGACGTTATTTTTATCTTGATTTAAACCAATGGTATAAATAAATAAAAAATGAAAAAGTAAGCACTATAACAGTTCTTTGCTATAAAAAGAAGAAAAGAAAAAAAGGTGATGATGCTGAAAAAAAAATAACAAAAAATATAATCTTTATAGTAGGTTGCGCAAATAATGGTAGTGTAAAGAAAATAGTAGCTACCTGTCCATGTTTAGCCCCCATAGTATCCAAATTTGGATGAAAGAACTTCAAACAAGAGAGATATTATCTGCGATATATAGAAGAATAATAAAAAAGAAGAAGAAGAAGAAGAAGAGAAAATCAAAGACAGGATGTGTGGGCGAACTGTGTTATGTTATCTTGAATGTGTGGTAAGTAATAATGTAAATAATACAGTACATTGTGTGAATGTCGACTCGACAATAAACCGGACTAACAAACCAACCACTATTATCTATAGAGAGAGAGAGAGAGAGAGCTTCTAGTCCACTAAGACAGAAATGTATTTAGGCTAGACATATACGAATACGTACGAGAAATCCGAAGAGGTCACAGACAACACGTTACCAGTCACTCAATATCTTATTCATTCAATTTTCAGAAGAAAATCCGGACCCTGTATATATACATATAGAGTCATAATCCTAATAATCTTATTGAACTTCTGTGTATGTATATAATTCTGTCACACCCTGCAACAAAATTAAATTCAGTGACCTTAAATATAAAATATTTTTAATTTAAATATTAATATCGATACCTTTCTATATAATTTTAATAAATTATTTTGTTTCAATAAAGACATTAATACAGACATTAATACAATAAAGACTATATTAATACAGATAAAACATTACTTAATATTTTTTGTTATTACAAAAATCATTTTATTTTATTTATTATTAACGACAGTACCGGACTTCACACCACTGTTAAATATTATTAAAAATGTTAAAAACCCACGACAAAAAAACCTTAAAAATCTTGAAATTAAATAACTGTATTTTTAACATATAATACTCTGTGACATTGCTTTTAAGATAATAAAATTGAAAATTTTGATTGACGGTCGTGCGTGAATCGTAGACTGCATAGACTGTATTAGTTATGATGATAGTTTAAATAATTGTATTTTTACGTTATAATCCTATAACTATGATGATAACTATAAAAATAATAAAGCTATAAAGCTATAAAGCTTATCTATACGGTCTACGGGTCACGCACGACGGTCAAAATCTTAGATTTTATTGTCTTAAAAACAATGTCACAGAAGATTATAAGGTAAAAATACAATTATTTAATTATTTCACGTTTTTAAGACACAATAATGTAGCCTTGCTGAACTTAGAAAGACTTAGAAACATTCAAAAGCCGTTTTGAAGAAACATATCTACCGCATCGTCCTTTGGCGGCTTCTAACCGTAAACCTCATCTAAGAACCTGCTCTGAAATAATCAAGAAGTTCTTTAGAACTTCGCCGGTAAGAATTCACAGAACTGGACAGCACGGCGAAGTCAACAAATTATGTTTACAGTTGTAAACATGACATAACCTAAAAGTGAAATGAATATGGGAAAAAATAAAAAAATAAGCATAAAAACATTATATTTCAGTTCAATTAGATTTGTAATAAAGAATAATTTCAAAAATACTTCGAATTTTGTTAGATAACTTTTTTCTTACATCTGATGCACTACGTCGAGTGCCGTAGTCAGTAGTATGTCATTTTTTCCTCAAAAATGTGGGTTTACGAATCGCGCCGCTAGGTAGCAGTACTTAACGGCGCCTTTGAATTTACGAATGATCTTGTACAAAGACTTGATAATTTACTTGAAATAATACAATTTTAAAGAAAATATATGTTTTAATAGTAAATGAACTTATGCAAATGAAAGTATTAGAGATGAAACAATTTTTTTTATTCTCATCACTTCATTAAAAAAAAATAAAAGTACGAGTATTAGTTTAAGAAAGTTCATTTAATAATAATATAAAAGAGTGTGTCTACGAATACGATAAAAATCGAGGGTTACACTTACAAAAGTAATAACTGCAATATTAAATCACGGATCTTCGATTCGTGAAGGTTATACTAGTTTTATTAAAAAAGGAAAAATATTGTATGAAGTGAATGATATGACTATCAAAAAAAATAAAAAATTGGCTGAGAAATTTAAAAAAATGTACATTTGTTTATTCTAGAAAGGCAATAAATTTTAATAAGAAATCCATAATATAAAAATCAGTAATTCATAAAAAATAAAAGAATAATCTTACAAAAAGCAGTGAAATCTAAAAAAAATTAAAATGAAATTGTAAACCGTACGGTAAGTCTCGCAGATAT
Organism: Lycorma delicatula; assembly: GCF_047948215.1. Lineage (NCBI taxonomy): Eukaryota > Metazoa > Arthropoda > Insecta > Hemiptera > Fulgoridae > Lycorma > Lycorma delicatula. Next base: position 31,174,683 of record NC_134460.1, read on the forward strand.
CATTCCTTCCGCTTAAAAAACAAAAATTTCTATAACATAGATAAAACTGTTTTTAACAAAATGCTACTGATATAAGAAAAGGTAAGACATTACATTTCTATTATAAAAAGATGTTATTAATTTAGAATTTCGTTTAAAAAAACCACATGTTAAATATATACAATAGAAAATATATATTCTTAATAAATAATGTTTAAGCGTTCCATTTAATAAGCAAAAAAGTAGAAAAATTTGTTACAAAACTCTTATCGGCCCGATTTCTATTATTAAACAACGAATAATAATAAGCTGTAAATGTAATATGTATTACATGAAAATGAAATTGGGCCGGTAAGAGTTTTGTAACAAATTTTCCATTTTTTGCTTATTATATGAAAAACTTAAACATTGTTTATTATCTATTATTGTAGTATATCTATTGTCTATTACATATATTTAACATGTATTTTTTTTTAAACAAAATTCTAAATTAATAACAAATTTTGATAATAGAAATGTAGTGTCTTATCTTTTTGGATATCAGTATCAATTTTTAAAAACAGTTTTATTTATATTACAGAATTTTTTTTTTTTTTTTGAGCGTAAGAAATGATATCTGCGAGACTCTTACTGTACGGTTTACAATTTCATTGTAATTTTTTTGGATAAATATATAATCCTAAACTATGTAATGAAATCGATCCAGTAGTTTTTGAGGAAAATGGAAAACAGACACACACACAATCTCTTACCCCAAACGCATATACAGTGTCCTATCCGCCGTGAGTAAAAATAGTTTTATTTTTTATATTTTGATTATTAACGACAGTACCGGGCTTCACACGGTTGATATTCAATATACAATCAAAATATACCACTTAACAGAATTGTTAATTATTATTCCCACAAATAAAAATCAAAAGTTGTGAATGTTACGCAATTATGGCTTCCGATGGTTTCACCCAGATTTAGAAGGAAAAATACGTCCGACAACGAACTCTGCAAGTATGAAAGTAAAGAATTATTTTAAAAAATTATTCTATTCTTAAAGTACAAATTTTGAGATACGGGACCTATGGAGACCTTATTTCCCCACGAGACTGACCGACCAATTTTAGCTAAGATTAGATGGCATCAATTTCCTATATACAGATTCATCCAAATTGGTCTATCCAGCCTGGAGATATCAAGAAAAAACATGTATCACATTCTTACATATAGAGTGATTCAGGAGGAAAGAGAAATAATTTGAGATCCGATTCTAAAGCTTGAAATAAGGAAAAACGTTCATAAAAAAATTATGTCAAAAGCTCTTTGTTATCGGGTTACAACTAGCGAAAAATTTCGTCCGGATTTCAGTTCCCCCCGTGAAATGAGGTAATAGTGAAATTTTTAAGGCGTTACATAAGGGGTAAACTTATGGTTTCTTGATCTGAAAATTCGAATAAAAAAGGTCCCAGAACTGTATCACCGGTAGTTTTATGATATTCAAGTAAAACAGAAAATGAGCGGCTAGGGACTCCAGGGGTCCGTTAGGTTGGAGATATATATATATATATATATATATATATATATATATATATATATATATATATATATATATAATGCGTCAAAATAGAAGATTGAAGATTGTGAGCCGATACAGTTATTATTAGAGATAATAGAGAAAGGTAATTATGAAGTAGACCAGGTTGAGTGCAAATAAAAGAAGATAACGGTGATAAAGTAAAAGACTGAGACCCGAGACAGGCATTAATAGAAGACACAATTTAATGTAGTAGAAGACCTGAAACAATTGATGAAGAATTGACCGGAGAGCGAAGGAAAGAAAGACAGCCCTCTGTGGAGCCATCGTTCGTCTGCGTTTGAGCGGATGAACGATGTTGATGAAGTACGGGGACTCTTTGAACCCCTGAGTTCAAAGGCACCCCGGGGTTGAGCTATGCTTAACTCCTGATCCGAGTCCGGGTGGTTAGGAATGGCGAAATAGGAGTTTTAGTCGGTAGGGTACGGGTACACATAGGCTCTTATAAAAATCTAGCCGAACCCGTGCGAGTCCGACACTCCCCCACTTATGGGGGAGTACGTAAATGGTATTTCTCCCCAACAGCGATAACAAAAAAAAAGTTAAACAGAAAAGTTTGGTGAGGAAAATCTTTTTTTTTAAGTTTCAAGTACAAAAAGTTTGTTAAATTATTAATAAATGCATAAATTTTATTATTTAAACTTGTAGAGAATCTAATTCTGAGAAAATTTATGTAATAAAATCTATGAAAAACAAAAACAACTTTTATTATTAAAAACAAAAATTAACAACAAAATGTTATGAATTTAAAAAAATTAAAAACAGCACTTTTCAAAACAAAAACTTTAAAATGTTAATTTATTTTTTTAAATTTCTATTGGAAAAGTAAGTATAGTTTAAAGTACAACAAACACAAAAACATTATATAACTTCATTCTCAAAAATAATAAAACAATAAAAATTATGTCAAAAAAAACTAAACCGTCTAACACATTTATTATTAACACTTTAATATAATTTTGTAATAACAATGAATAATATTCAAATTAATCTCGAAGCAAGCAAACAGTCAATATTGCCAACCTAATTCTTTAAAGATCTAAATCTATTACACTAAAAACAGCTGTTTTTAATTTTTATAACTTCATAACATTTTGCTGTTAATTTTTGTTCTGTTTTGTTTTTAATAATAAAAGTTGTATTTTTTCTTGTTTTTCATAGACTTATTGCATAAATTTTCTCATAATTAAATTTTCTTCAAGTTTTGACAAAAAAATATAAAATTATTAGTCATTTAACAAATTTATTGTATACTTCAGCCCTAAAAAAAAAAAGTGTTTTTAGTCAAAAATCTTTCTGTTTTACGTTGGATATCATGAAAATTAAGGGTTATATAGTTACAATTGTGGGACCTGTTATATTCGAATTTTCAGGTCAAGAAATGAAAGAAACAATCAAGTTTACTCCTTATGTAACACCTTAAAAATTTCAATATGACCTCATTTCACTGGGATAACGGAAATCCGGGTGAAATCTTTCGCTAGCTCGTCAACAAAGGGTTTTCAGACGTATGTTTGTATGAGCTTTTTTTCCTTAGTTCAAGCTCCCAAATTATTTCACTTTTCTCCTGAACATTCTGTATATATATATATATATATATTCTTCAAAAATTCTAAATTTATGTTTTTTGGTTAGAGAATCTGAAACGTTAAGATCTGCAAAAGTCCCGACATGCAAAATTTGATCCGATTAGTTACTAGAATAATTCCCTTTTATTGTATTTTATACACCATAATTATATTGCCGGTAAAGCAAAAATAGGCTAAAAGTAATATATGAAACTACTTTTATTATATTATACGTATAACAGGATATTTTTAGTTAAAAGTTTAAAAAATTCTCCCGCAAAATTTGTTTCATATTTCACGATAATTATTGTCTGAATTTTTTTTAAAAACGCTAGACAGTAAAGAACGTCTTCTGAGCAAAGTATATATATATTTTTTTTGTCTTCAGTCGTTTGACTGGTTTGATGCAGCTCTCCAACATTCCCTGTCTAGTGCTAGTCGTTTCATTTCGGTAAACCCCCTACACCCTACATCCCTAACAATTTGTTTTACATATTCCAAACGTGGCCTGCCTACACAATTTTTTCCTTCTACTTGTCCTTCCAATATTAAAGCAACTATTCCAGGATGCCTTAGTATGAGGCCCATAAGTCTGTCTCTTCTTTTAGCTATATTTTTCCAAATGCTTCTTTCTTCATCTATTTGCCGCAACACCTCTTCATTTGTCACTTTAATCACCAATCTGATTTTTAACATTCTCCTGTAGCACCACATTTCGAAAGCTTCTAATCTTTTCTTCTCAGATACTCCGGTTGTTCAAGTTTCACTTTCTTATAAAGCGACACTCCAAACAGATGCTTTCAAAAATCTTTTCCTGACATTTAAATTAATTTTTGATGTAAACAAATTATATTTCTGACTGAAGGCTCGTTTTGCTTGTGCTATTCGGCATTTTATATCGCTCCTATTTCGTCCATCTTTAGTAATTCTACTTCCCAAATAACAAAATTCTTCTACCTCCATAATCTTTTCTCCTCCTATTTTCAGTGGTCCATCTTTGTTATTTCTACTACATTTCATTACTTTTGTTTTGTTCTTGTTTATTTTCATGCGATAGTTCTTGCGTAGGACTTCATCTATGCCGTTCATTGTTTCTTCTAAATCCTTTCTACTCTCAGCTAGAATTACTATATCATCAGCAAATCGTAGCATCTTTTCACCTTGTACTGTTACTCCGAATCTAAATTGTTCTTTAACATCATTAACTGCCAGTTCCATGTAAAGCTTAAAAAGCAACGGGGATAGGGAACATCCTTGTCGGACTCCCTTTCTTATTACGGCTTCTTTCTTCAAGTATATGTTCTTCAAGTGTATAAACAAAGTCCAATCTTTTACCGACTATATTAAAAATTCTCAATTCTACTTATCTTATTTTAAAATCTTTTTTTGTTTTGAATTTCTTGGCCGATGGTTTTTACTTGTTTCTCGTAATACAAAATACAAGTGCACAGAAATAGTTAACATATTCGTATATTTTTTAATAAAATATTTAGTTCTTAACGTGAAAATTTAATCCATTTTTCAATATAAACTCCGGGAAAATGTATAAAATCATACATCAGTAATATTTTAAAAATAAAACCGGGAAATTAAGTACTGTATTATATTTACTACACCATTAAAATAAACGCATTTTAATTGTATAAAAAAAAATTAACTATAAAACATACTTTAAAAAATGTATACATTTCACCTCTTATAGTACCTCTAATACTACAAAAAAAGATAGATTAACATTCTACGCTTATGAATTCACAATTTCATTAAAGAAAAAAATGTTTGGATTAAAATGACATCACATTTTGAGAAAAAAAAAATGGAATGTCTTTACAACCCATTACTGATGAGTTGAATTAAAACACACTGACTACTGACTCATCTACACAGGGAAAAGGGGTAAGTGTAAAAACTTTCACCCTTTTGAAATTATAGCACCCTTCTAATTTTAAATAGAAGGAGTGGACTATTATTACATAGATGGGTAAATTTTAATTAAACACTCATATAATACTTTGAATCACACCCTTGGGAAAATATGATTTATTAAAATGAAGAATTAATAAACTTTTAGTTTCAACTAATTTCTCCTCCCTACCGTTTAATTTTTAATAAAAAAAAAGTCTAACAAGAGATCAATTTTAAACCTACATAACTAGATTTTCATTTTTTTTAAATAAGTAAAGAATCATAAAAGGCCAAGGAAGAATGGATGAATGGACTATGTGAAGAAATTGATTTATTGGAAAACAACAAAAAAGCTGAAGAAATTGTATGTATTATAATAGAGCAAGAGAATTGAATTAAGTACACATAAAAAAAATAAATAAAAAAGGAATAATGAATAAGCAGAAGAATAGTACATGAAGAAATAGTATCAGTTATAAAAGGTAGAAAGATTATTTGAAAGGAGTTAATACTAGGAGAATTGTTTGATTCATCAAATAACGATGAAAATCTTCATAACAATGATGAACAAATGATATCATTTTAAAAACAAAAGTACAATATTCATTCAACAATTTAAGTGGTGAAAGCTACAGATTGTGATGAGTTTACCAGCAGAGATGTTAAATGCCTTACAGAAATATGGAATAAATACAGACAAAAATTGGAAATAAAATCTATAAGACTGATCAAAGGTCAGAAGACTTAAAATACTAATGATGCCCATACCAAAGAAGAACAATGGCAAATACTGTAAGGATTATAGCACTATAAGTCTATACCATGCTGCAAAAGCAGGAATAATACTGAACATTTTGAGGGAAAGATTGACAGAATGTTGGATGATAAGCAGTTTGGCTTTATAAAAGGAAAGGAAACTAGAGATCCAATAGGTTGTTGAGAATTTTTATGGATCTGCTTGCAACTCCTACTGATCTGAGAAGTAGATTTGCAAGACGTTTTGTTTGGAGTGTGGTATTATACAGTGCAAAAACATGGACAATCAAGAAAAGAGAAACTCGATATCGGGAAAGATTTTAAATGTGGCTATGGAGGAAAATGGTAAGTATCAACTAGCGATAGATAGTAAATAATGATCAGGTCTTGACAAGATGAGAGATGAGACAAGATCCTAGATGAAACAAGAAGTATGATTAACACAATACAAAGAAGACAAGGTAATTGAGTAGGCCAAATTGTAAGACGTGACTATTCAAAGAGTAATAATTGAAGGAAAGATGTGTGAAAGAGGAGTGAGAGGAAGTGGAAGGATAGGAAAGTTGGATGATCTGAAAGGCAGACTACGAAACTACAATTAAAAAGAAAAATCTCAGGATATACCATCATGGAGAATGGTGTTTCTTGATATCTATCAATAGACAGTTCCACTAAAGAAGAACTTTTTAATTTCGATTGTCTAAGAAACATTTTTTCTTAGATTTTGTTTAGGCCATTCGCTATTTTACCTTCCTTAACATTTCAAGAATGCTACTTACTAATGGGGCATTATAGATTTTGTTGAACCTCCTAACAGTTTATAAGATACAATTTACTGTCTTTTCCATATAAAAATTATAATGTATAAATATATATATTGTCGCCGAATGGCTTCGACCGCATGTAATTCATAACCTTGTGGTGGCCCTGAAAAGGGCCGTTTTTTGGCGTTAGCTCTGAGAAGAGCTGTCGGATCCGGAAGTTGGTCTCCAGCGAAGTCGGGGAATTGCGGCTCGACCATTGAAATCAAACCGAGCTTTCCCCCAGCGGCAGTTGGGTCCCTACTACAACGTGGCAGTGATGGCCCCCCAGAGACCTGCAGTTTTGGGTCGGCGCGGTTCTCCCCGAGTGATTCCACCCTGGGCCAGCTCCTGCTGCTGAATCCGCCGCGGCCAGGACGATTGAAGCCCAGCGAGCTGAAGCTGGAGTGGGAAGGTAGTGTCCGCATCCAGCGGTTCCCTCGGCGGGCCGGCCAGGCCTGCTACTCCGGCGGGGAAGTTGGCATTCGCCGGGAGGTCCCACGTTGAGCCGGCCAGGGAACTTCTTCTTCTTCCGACTTCTTCTTCAGGTGGTGGTCGACGATGAATTGCGTTCACTCTCGTGGTGAACGCTCTTTTATTGATGCCTGAGAGTGGTGGGGCTGCAGCGCCGCTATGGTGGGAGAACTGCACGATCATCTGCGCGGTGGGAGTGATGCTTGTATTTACGCGTCCGTATACTGTGCGCCCCGCTCACATCGTTGCTACCGTTATCGCCCGCTGATATTAAATTAAGCATATATGTGGTAACAATATACATATATCTTTTTTTTAATTTAATATAATATTATTTAATCTTAGACATCTTTCTTTTAGTTAATGCACAAAAATTTCATTATTAAGAAAAGTGTTTAATACAAAGGATGACAAGCAAAAGTGTGTAATAAGTTCCTTACATGCAGATACATTTTATATCAGTCATTTTTTTTTATTGAAAAATTATTACACATGTACTTTCACAACGAAGATAAAATAATAAATTTAAAAAAATTCCGCATTTTTAATATCGGATAGAATTTGAATTCCATTTATAAAGCAGTACTGTAGGATGAATCCACTAATTGCTATGCACTTTGGAGAAAATTTTGATTGGAACTGGAATTTAATCTGGATTTACGGTAAAGAAATAAGATTTAATTTATTAATTTAAATAAGATAACTAGTCATAAAAAAAAAGTTTACTGCATTTTCTATGATTAATATATTGCCGTGTTCACGGTTCGATCAGGACATTGAGAGACCAACAAAAAATTTCTTATAAATAAAATTTATTATCCTAAAGACATATAAACAAAATAAATAAGAATAATTTATAATAATAACAACAATGATAATAGTAATAATAATAGTAACGGGTGCCGATAGGTGGGGAGGCTCCATAGAGGACACTCCCCTCTATGGAGGCACTCCCCTGGGCTGAGCTTTACTTCATTTTATGTCCGGCCCAGGGGAGTAGAAAAAGATTTCTACCACTTTAAAGTTAAGAAAAACTTCAAATTTACTCATACGACAATGATTGCACGTGAAAAAAGTTTCACATGTTTAGCATACGATAAGCTCCATCTACTTACAATTCCAGCAACATTTTGGTCAAACCTTGCTGTAAGGGTTGGTCATATCAAAATTGTTTCAGACAAAAGTTTTAGGTAATTTTTAGAGAACTAACGATCACTTTAAACCAATTGTATACTGTGCTTAATAAGGGAGGTATGATTTTTTCTATTCCCTGGCCCAATGATTGGTGATATCAAAAAACTTTATTTAGATAAGTTTTAGACCCTTATCTAAAGAATAGTAAGAACTTGAAACGAATTCGAAATTTTAATTAATAAGAGAGTTTTAGCAATATTTTTTTTTTCGAAAAAGCCCCCCATTTCCACCACCAAGATCCGATTTTGACCGTTAACGAACTGGACTGAGATTTTAGGTCGTTACATTTTATGAATAAATTTGTAAGTGACTGGTTCAAAATTACGGCAGTTATCGTATCCACAAGAAAGTGGAATATAAATGTATATATAAACTTTTGAACTGACGGTAGTTTTGGGGTCTGGGGGATATGAAACGCGAAGATCTGTCAAAATTTTCCGGAAGTCGAATCATGGTACCCATTACAATAGGTAGCCTTCTTATGAAATCTACCTAAAATCAGAATACAGTCCAATTTACTAACCTAAAAAAGACCTAACCTGTTTTATTTTTTTTAGTCCAATTTACTAAACGTTATAATAACCGCTAGAACCTAATACCGCATTAACAACAAAATACATTAGAAAATTTTAAGTTCATACAATTCAATCAATTTCTGCAAATATTATTACCTTTACTGTCAACGATAGAACTACACTACACTTTATGAATGAATAAAATACTGTCACTTTCACTGCTGTTTACCAATAATTCACCGAATAGCTTCCTGCATTCATCCACTGTTACAGTGTTATGCTCGTGACGTACTCTTCACTCGTTACCACGCGCTTACTGATACCGCTGTCACCGCAGCGGTAACAGCGTCGAATACGGGCTTGCAAAATTACTCTGTCTTCGCTTATCACGACTACGCCGAACACGGCTTCGCAGAACTATTAACTCTCTCCGCTGGTTCCTGGGAGTACAGGTTCATTCACGGATGTTTTTAAAATAATCATAAAAAATTGAATATTTACTTTAAAAAAGTTTTATTGGTACACAACACTTGTTAAATCAAAGCATTTGTTACTTACTCATGAACGAAAAATTATGTCCGGCAAGTGATGTCCATTTTGGGCAATACATTGTTGTAGCCTTTTACGGTAACTGGCCTCAATTCTTTGCAGCATGTCTACATCAATCCGGGTGACGTGATGACGAATTGCGATCTTTAGGTCCTTCAATGTACGCGGTTTATTGCCGTACACACGCGATTTCAGAAACAAATCACAGAAAAAAATCACAACTACTCAAGTCAGGGGACCGAGGGGGCCAAGGAATGTCGCCGAATATAAAAACGATCCGTCCCGGAAACAAGTTGAAGAGAACAGCCATCGTTGCCCTCGCTGTGTGCGCTGTAGCTTCATCCTGCTGGAATAACACATTTTGAAAATCGATTCCCCGGTTTCCCCTGAAAATCGATTCAGGGATGAAAAACGTATTCAACAGCGCAATGTAACGATCAGCTGTTACAGTTAGGGCAGCGTCATTTTCTTCAAAAAATGTGGTCCAATAACACCGACCTTTCCTATTGCACACCAGACAGTCACCTTTGGGCTATGAAGTGGTCTCTCGTGAAGCCGTTGTTGGTTTCCTTCTGCCCAATACCGGCAATTCTGTTTGTTGACGAAGCTATTCAGATGAAAATGGGCTTCGTCACTCATTAAGAATAACAAATTTTCATTTTCTTCAAAAACGGTAAGCATTTGTCAACAAAATTGTAATCGCTGCGTGAAATCTTGCTCGTTTAACTGCTGCACGACGGCTATCTTGTAAGAATGGAAATGCAGGTCTGTATGCAGAATTCGTCTTACCGTACTTGTGCTCATTTGAAGCGCTGCTGAATGCCTCTGAATAGAGCGGCGTGGGCTTCTGACAATGGCTTCCCTTACTCGTTCGATGTTCTCCGGAGTGCTAGCAGTTCGTCGGGGACCCGGTGGTTTTTTCTTCAATATTGAACCGCTTGTTCGAAGGTTGTTTACCCATCGCAATATTGTGTTACGAGAAGGGACACATATATTACGATGGATATTAAACTGACGGCGGAAATCTCGCTGAACAGCAGTTACGGATTCGTCATTTCACACAAAACTGTCATACGCGTACAGGCGTTGGTCTAGCGTCCAAACTCCATCTCAACGACTAAAATGTAAATGCTATGAACAAAGGAAACGTCAGACACCAGCCACGTGACCCTCCCACCACGAACGCCCGAGTACAACCCACTTCAAAAATATCCGGTTCCCGTGAATGCCTTGTATTTATATTCCCTGGCCTGCAGAACCAGTACCCGCCTATTACTTAACTGTTGAAGTGTTATAATTTTTCATCGTCCGCGTCCTTATGTTTTCTCATAAATTCTTATTCCGGTACGGTAACTCTTCTGGTCGAACAACAGTTTTTGGAGGTGTTATTGTTTGTATTACAAAACAAAGATTGTCAACCGGACTGCTAGACTGAGAAAATAATCCCTTTTAATTCCTTCTGGATTCTTATTTTCATTACTATTTTTTCAATCTTTCTTCTTAATTTGAAGAAATTCGTTATCCTAGTCCTGTTACAATATAATTAATAACTACTGTAGAACAAATTTGTAAATTAACAATTTTATTATCCTTTATATCCGCTGTTGAGGTTTAAAAATTAGTTTCCAACCCGAATAACTTTTTTTTAATTAAATGGAATCAATTTCATTATAAAATAATGTTATGATCGTGGGTTATATCGTTGTTACTACTGCATATAAAACGAAATAAATGTTAATATAGATCTTTTATACAAAAATTTAATTTATAATCACGGTTTCAGTATTTTTCGGCTAAGTCTTTTAAACAGATTGAAACATACATCTATTGTGGGAAGAAATTTATTTTATCTATGAACATTTTTTCTCAGTTATAGACTATAAAAATCAGAAAAGTAAATAAAAGAAAACTTTTTAAAGGATTTAACAATCATGATTAGAATAAAAAAAGATACATAATAGGATTTAAATGAATAGTACGTTGAAGATGACTGAAGTTTTACTAATGTTACAATAACTTTACTACAAAACCAATGAAAATTATGACTTGTACTGTAGATACAAAAAAAACTTTTAGAACCAATTTTGTTAAATACAGAATAAGACAGGAAAAATTTGTAATTGAAAAAGAACTGTACGTCCATTTTTTAAACGTATCTTAGTGTTTATTATTAATAATGATTTAAGTACTAAAAAAAGTGTTTTAAAATATGATGAATGTAATTGTCATATTAAGTCAAAACAAATCCTACACATTGTAATGGAAAAAGAATTACTGGATCTGACAGGGATAAATTTTCTGCGTCAATTTTTATTCAAACGAACCACATAAAATATAGGATGTACTGATTTATAAGTCGTGATTCGTTTCGCTGAGTCACAATTGAATACCAAACAGAAATACATATAATTCATTAAACATAACTAATTTACGTAGCTGAATACTACGAGACTTTAGAATTTTTTACACTTTTTATATTAATATTACAATAATTATTATACATAGAAGTAGATTTCAGTATAAACAACGCAATATACTTTCTCGTAAAAAAAAAAAAAGTTATATAAGCTGCAAATAACGTATATAGAGATAGGTTAACCCATAATTTACGAACGGGACAAAAGAAAGCAGAAATTACTTTGAGATATAATATTTTTTCTTTGTTTTCATCTGTATGAAAACGTAAGTTTTTATCTTTCTCTTTTGTTTTATTTTTGATTACTGTCACACTATATATTCATCACTGGAAACAAACTTCACACTTTTTTTTTTTCATTCAAGGTTATTCATAATCATTAGACTTTGTATTCAAAATAAATATATATATATATCTATACACGATTCAAAAAGTAGAGATACACACACGCGAATGTATTTTATGTAACTACAATGAAGAGTGGGGAAAAAAACGTGAAAAAACTGGTAATATTAATTTTAATATGAGCGTTATGAATCTTTATATAATTAAAAAATAAAGAAGCATAAATGAAAGAGAAGTTGGATAATCACATTTAACCTTAGCTGTATTACTTTTTTTTTAGCCCCCAGGACCACCGTTAGGTACTGCTTCAGAGGATGAAATGAATGACAGTTTTGCAGCGTGCGAAAATGCCATGGCTGACAGCGGTTCAAACACGGGGCCTACGATGCTACCATTCGCACCACGAAGGCCGGGTAGTGATGCATAACTAAATCCTACAAACAGAATTAATTTATGACTAATAATTTTTTGATGAAATAAACCGGGAAAATTAAACTATATTTTTTGGAAAAATTTTATTTCCACACAACGAAGTAGATCTCATGCTGTAAACATCGGCGGCTAATATGAGTGATCATGTAATTTCACTAGACCTGGTATTCCAGTTTATAATAGCGATAACCGGCCATGCTTCTTTTTTTTCCACCACTACATCCCTGGGCCGGATAAACAGTAGTGAAGTATTATTCAGCCCAGGAGAGTATCCTTTTAACTCTAAGGGGGCCTCCCCATCCACCGACAGTAAGTCCAGCATGGCAGGTCAACCCCCGCGGTTGGATCTTTTTTAGTGTCAACCTCTAATCTCCAAGTAGAGGTAACCGGGCCCGAGCTACATCGATTCCGGGCCCCCATCCAGAGATTGTATCTCGGTCATTACTTAGCCTGCCTCAAACCGCCGAGAAGAGGAACCAGGCTCGACTATGCCGTTCCCAGCACCCCAACCCGGCGGTCGAGTCTCGATCTTTTCTTTTTTCCCCATTTCCTAGATGCCCCCGAAATCCTCGTCCGTTCATTATTATTTCACCGGCCATCCTACATTATTTCACCTATACTTATCGTAGATAATTTCATCAATTAAGTTTTTACTAACGTGTATTGATATTTTATTTCATACAATAAATGAGGACTTACTAAAACATAAATGAAATAAAATGTTCAGGTTCAGATCTATTTTTAAAGTCTTAAAATTTACGTTAATTTATGGCAGCCAACTGTTCCTGAGCTATGCTGTGTTGTCTAAGGCCATCAGTTTGAGAGCTAATTTATTTCTTAAATATTTCAGTTTTTACACAGTGCCACTGCAGCAATGAAGAAATAATATGTAAATAAAGGGTTAAAAAACCAGCTGTCTCTTAATTCAGAACCACTAACCAGAAAAACTAAATAAATTAATTATTAAAATTTCATTCCAGAAAGAAATGGGTATAAAAGAATTAATATACTTCAACATGTTTGCCTGAAAAATAATTAAATAAAATGTCAATCTTTGGTTATAGTTCAACATACTTTCTATAGAAAATCTATTTGTGATCCTCCGAGTGACCATAACATTCGTCAATGCCGTAACCGGTTTGAAACGACCGAATTTCTACATAAAAAAAGAGAATAGGACGAACGAGAATATCTAAAGAAAATGTAGAACGAATCAGGAAGACTTTCCTGTTTAGTCCTAAAACTTTTTTTACCGTGAACTAGCAATGCCAGTTTGGAATTTTTTAAGGAAATACTTCCATATCAATGCGTCCAAACCTTTACAGAGGTTACCTTTGAAGCCTATCAACTACGCTGTGCGTGCTGACTTAGCAATCTGAATGTTGTATCATAAAGATGATGACTTTCTTGATCGTATTGTGTTTAGTGATAAGTCAATATTTCATATTATTGAAAAATTTAATAAAAATAATGTTCATATATGGGAGATTCTCATGAAGTATTATAATGCAAAAGGGACACCCCCAACATTAAACTTTTTGTTTTGGATATCGCGACGGAAAGTTTAACTGACCTACTGATCTACCCGAGTTGAGACATAGGACTGAAATAGCTGTCGTTTCTACTACTCCAGATGTCCTGATCAAAATATGAAACGAACTCTCCTATCGGTAGGTTGAGTGCCATGTGACAAAAAGGTATTCAGTTCTCACAATGATTCTTGTAGGGAAAAATTGTAAATTGCTATTTCATTTTATTTGTGATTCATTACTGTAAGCCTAAGTTGAGATATAAGTAGGTTTAAAACTTCGATATTTTTACACCCATTCTGATGCTTGGATTCAGTTTGTTGTTTATAAAAATTCTTATACATAAATATTTTGTATTAAAAAAAAAAAAGAATTTCAAAATATAAGAAATATGATAATTTGGTGTCAAATTTAATATTTATCAATACCCCCGCTTTTCCTCTGTTATTATAGCATACGGAAAGATAAAAATATTACTAAAAATAAGATGAGAGAGAGGACGACAAGAGGAGGGAATAAATGATAAGATAAAAGCACTCGGAAATTAAGTTTTACTTTGAGAATTAATGGCGCATTATTAAAGATTGACATTTTGCTTTTATCTTCCACCATATAAATTTTCAACAATTCGCATTAAGTAATTTTACGAAAAGTATACAATTTACCGTATTGCTAAAAAGTTTGAGTCCAATTCTTAAAATTTTCTTGAATTAATTTTAGAATGAAAGTAGAATATTTTCGGGATTGATAGAACAAATCAACTTATTTTAACGAAAAATAAAATTTTGACAAACATAATTACGAAGATACATTATTATGTTGGCCTAATAGGCAGTTTAATAAAATTACCCAACGTTGAATTACTGATTACATTGTTGATATTCTCGTAATATAAACAATTTCCTATTAAAAAAGTAATGTTATATATAATCATTACCATCAATTTTACAATCGACAAAGAATAACGTAAATTCCATTCAAATTAAATGAAACCTATTATTATAGCATAAAAATCTGAATTCATTATTTAATTCATTCTCGTATTAGCGCGGTGAAAAATAAAGCAAGATATCTTTACAATAATCATCTAACATAAATAAAATCCCTTTCGGCGGTAGATATTATCTACAGAACTGGTTTCATCAATGAAAGTAAACATTTTTTTCTCGAAAGTATGTGTTTTAGTTAAGAACTGTTATTTATTCTTACAATACAGTTAATTTATTTATATAGCATTGTAAATTTGGAGTATTTAAAAAAGCTTAAATGAATATTTAAAGACTTTTTTCAGGCAATACTTATATAAAATAAAAACAACTATTTGACTTAAAAAAAATTGTATCTTGTTTACTTTTTACATCTGTTTTTATCTGGGCTTAGGCAAATGTATTATTTATTGTTAGAAATATTCTAGCAATCATTGTTGAACATTCGAAAACTTGAACATACCAAAAATACCATATGAATGGATTCCCCATGCAGGAGAAAACATGGAAGACCGAGATGTACATGGAAAGGAAAAATAAATGAGGTTATAAGGAGAAGAGGGATTGATGAAAAGGATGAAATGAAATGGAGCAATCGTAGATTATGGTATGTAGAATGCGAACCCGCCGGGTTGGTCTAGTGGTGAACGCGTCTTCCTAAATCAGCTGATTTGGAAGTCGAGAATTCCAGCGTTCAAGTCCTAGTAAAGGTACTTTTATACGGATTTGAATACTTGATCGTGGATACCGGTGTTCTTTGGTGATTAGGTTTTAATTAAGCACACTTCTCAGGAATGGTCGAACTGGGACTGTAAAAGACTACACTTCATTTGCACTCATACATAAGATCCTCATTCATCCTCTGAACTAATACCTGAACGGTAATTCCAGGAGGCTAAACAGGAAAAAAAGAAAGGGGTGTAGAATGCGGGAAACGGTCGGTAGACTGTAATGACCGCGAATAAATACATTCTCACGCCATCCTGTAAGCAGATTCTTGGAGAACATAATAAAAACGAAAAATCTACCATTCATTTATGTCAAAGCATAACCTTTCTAAATTTTGATGACCACATTCTTACAGTTAATAAAACAAAAACCCAAAAAAATGATGATGTAGGACAACTGGTAAGCAATTTTTATTTGATTACTTTACATGTTAATCAATTTCAATGTAACCCGTCCCCGAAAGCTGACCATTGAAAATATCATTAAAAATAGAGGCAATTTCTTGGTAACATCAGCCTAAAAACAAAATATAAATGGCTTACAATCTACCACAGCGTGTCAGAACAAGATGGTTTAGATCTTGTCCAATTTCAGATCAAAGATTTCTCGATAGTACGTAACTAAATACAGTTTCAATTAAACACCAATTTAACTAAATTGAACCTATAAAAAGTTTTTCTAATAACATTTAAAAACCCAGTTATAAAAAAATTAAACTGATAACAGTTAGGAATTGGCAGATAAATCACGAAAGGTAAAGTAAGATGCAAAAAAGACTAAGGAAGAAATGGGTAGATAAATATAACTATCCTTGGAAAAGGGAATAGAAAAGAATGTAACCTATTCGATAATGACAGCATGAGAAATATTATAAAAACGATTCAACGTAATGAAAATAAACTAAAAAGGAAATAAAAGATGTCCACCCAACAAAAATTTTCTTCTTTTTTTTTTAGTTATAAAATTAAGTAAGACGTACTGTGGATGTAGAGATACTCAAACTGCCGCCAGATGAACCAGGATAAAGATAAGCTTCATAAACTGAGCGATGATAAGCTCAAGGGTATATTTATCGGTCCGCAAATTAAGAAACTGGTTAAGGATTTTGATGATAAACTTAGAAATTGTGAACTAGCTGCATGGAAGTCCTTCAAAGACGTTACTGGTGGTTTTTTTAGGCAACAGAAAATATGATAACTATGTTTTTCGGTTAATAGGCAGTTAGAAAACTACATACGTTTAGGTTATAGAATTTCATTAAAAATCCATTTCCTATACTCCCACCAAAACTTTTTTCCCGAAAATTTGGGCTCTGTTCGCGATGAGCAAGGAGAGCATTTCCATCAGAATATTCTGGCCATGGAGCATCCGTACCAAGGAAGTAGGATGCTGAAATGATGGATGACTACGTAGGCTTTTTTTTTAGAGAAATTGATCAAACAACGTACAAGCGAAAAAATCTGTCAACATATTTTAAAAGATAAAGGTAAGGCAATTCCAATGATTTTAACCTCTAAAAACTGTTATTTTAAAACTATATTAATATATTTCAATTTATCTTGGTTTGAAAAAATAAAAATTTAGTTGATTTACAGAAATTTCGTTAATGAATACACATAAATACTCGTAATAATTTAATTTTTAAATATTGATTTCACAGTGATTATATATTTATTGGTAAATAAATCGTATGTATCTAAACAGCGTGACTTATTACACAAATTTTGATAACAGTGTTGAACTCAGCACCCCAAAATTAGTTAAAATCACCATGTACGATTCCAGATACACAAAACAAAGTGTTTTTGTTGACTAGTGAATTTATAATAATGTTAATTAAAATTGCCGGTAATTTTTTTTATTTTTGTTTCTCCATACATAATCTTCAACTAGTTTAAAATCAAATAAAATGATTTAAAGTAGTACAAAAAAAAGAAAAAAAAAATCAAACAATGATAAACAAAATTTAATATAAATTATTTAGCATCTGAAGGTAAAAAATTCAGGAAATAGTGTAATTAAATATAGCTAAAATTCATCAGTTGTCATCTTACTGTAATTTTCTATTAAATTTAATGAAATGTAAACAGATTAAAAAAAAGAAAGAAAATAAATAAATAATAATAAAAAAAAGCACTAAGAAAAAGAGATATCAAAAGTTTGCAAGTAAAACACTGGAAAAAAATTCTTTGAAGCAAGTTCATTTATAACAACTGAAAGCATTCTTGCGGCCTCAAAAAAAGGAAAAAGAATACAATAAATGTTGCAGAAAATTATGTGAGACAAGTTCAGAATAACAAATGAATAAACCCACAACAAATATTTGTTAGTGTGTGTGTGTGTGTGTGTGTGTGTGTGCGCGCGCGCGCGCGCATATGTATGTAAAAAACAAAACAAATACACAAAAATCCGCTTCTGCTGTTCCATACTACAACCTTACAACAACATGAATGAAAAACTCGAAAAGAAAAAGATAAAAACAAATAGAATAGTGAAATGATTATAACAATATTGGTTATTACTTACTAAAGACAAATAAGAATTTTGTTTAAAAATGAAATATTAACTAATAAAAATTACTCTGGTTATTTGTTTTTAAGTTCGGATTGAATTATATTTCAAAAGCATTTTCAAAAGAGTTGAATAATTTTAATTTTTAAAAATAAACTTACGTTGATTATTTTATATATATATATATATTTATTTAATTTTTGTTTTTAACGAGTGAAAATATAAACCTCTCCATTAAATTCAGGTCGCAAGTAATCGTTTTTTAAGACGGTTTATTATAAGCTTACCCTTTAAAACACATAAATTCAGCAAACAGTATTCATACAACAACGTAATGTACTATTGTATTCAACATTAATTGATTAAAAATTTATCGGGGACAATAAAACGTTAGTACATATTTAAAATTGTATGGCATATAAAGACCTTATAAAATTCCTATGCGGTATTACCTATACTAAGTTATACTGGAGAACTCACTTGAGTTCTAACGTAATAAAACTAATTAACGTGTGTTTCCACTGCAGAACCCATAAACATAAATGACATCTGCGAATTTTTCGTCGGAAGATTTAAAAGGCATTGTTAGGTAATAACATACAAGCACTATTCCATTCACTTTAAATGCAGTAAAAAAAAAGTTAATTGATGGAATCAGATGTTAGTATTGCCAACTTATGAAAATAATTATTTCAAACAAATTTAGATAAAATTAATTTTTAATTTATTTTAATTTTGTTTTTTTTGTTAATATTTAATTCTATAGTCTGTAATATTAAAAATTCTATTTCTTCTAATATCTAGTTAAAATCTGCCACATTCTGATAGGTTTTGTTTTTAATAAACATCAAATTTCTTACAGTTTTATTTAGTTTCGGTGGGAATTATTCATACCACTTCAGTAAGAATAAAATTCTCTGGAAGTTTTGTAGCAATCTTATGTGTTTATTTCCCAATTTAATAAAATTTTTTTGTGCCAAACATAAATAATATTTGAATCTAATCTTTTACTTTTTACTCCAGATTTCTCAAAAACTTCTATTTTTAGGCGATTATTTAGGTCAGATTTCATACCAAACTATTAAATCTATTAAAGTCGGGTTCCAAGAGTTACAGTCTGGCTTAATTTTACTGAAGACACAGAAATCAGGGCGAATTTTTTTGCCAGCCGACACTCGCTAAGAAACTTTTCCAAACTTGTTTAGTCTTAATGTTTATATGAAATTTCTTCTTTATTCAATCAGTAGACCATGTCCTGAAAGTTTGTTATTCTTCGTGAATATCTCACTCACACTCTCTATTTTAATCTCTCTCTCCCTCCCTCTATCTCTTTCACTCACACTTCCTCCCTCTATACATCTCTATCTTTCACTCTCACTCACTCTCTCTCTCTCTCTCTCTCTCTCTCTCTCTCTGTGTGTGTGTGTGTGTGTGTGTGTGTGTGTGTGTGTGTGTTCGTATTATGAGAAAGTTGTTTTAAAGTATAAATATAGCAATTTTTTTGTGTGCTATGAATAACATAAAATTAAAAATTGTAAAACCAAATACAAAAACTTCCAAAAACTAAAAGATATAATTTTTCAGTTCAGTTAAAAATTGGTGAAATAACCAATCCTTAATTTCTGCCGATTTAAACAATTTAAAGTTTGCAGAAGAGGAAATATTATTTTTTAATTTAAAGTTTTATTTAATGATTATCATATTTTTTCTTTTATTTTTATTTAAAATTTGGGTAGACCTATAAAATAAGTTAAAATTAAGTAACAAAGTCGCTCACAATAAAATCAAAAACCATAAACCTCATTTGATAAAAATAAGAAAACAATGCAAAGAAACGACGTGAAGAAAACGTTACTAATATGAATGCGATTGCTAGTCTGAAACACGCAAATACATTCACCTAATTTTTGGAATAAATTAAAAAAAAAAAAAATTTCTTAGAATAATTACAATCGTTTGAACATTATTATGCTTAATGAATAAGCAGTAAGATTTAATGACTGATAAAAAAATGAAAATTTGTAGACCTTTTTCGGTAAGCGGGTACCACTTTTTTTGTATAAAGTTCCATTTATCAACAATTTTTTGAAAACTTTTTTTAAAAATTGTTGGTAAGTAGAACTTTAATTTATACAACTGTATTAATACCAACGGTGCCAAATGCTTAGTAAACCACTTTTTTCTTCCAAATCAGAGGGTATTTGGAGAAAAATTAAAAATATAATCTAACCAAACTTAACCTACGCGAAGCGAGTTCTGGTTAGATTATATTTATAATTTAAACAATAATCTTACATTGGACCTCTCTCAGGTACATTTGAAAGACCCATGTTTGAATAAAATCGACGAGTAGAAATAAAAAATATAAACAATTAATGCAAGATTGACTAATAAGTAAAATTGGTTCTTTTTCGGTAAAAATGTTAATTGGTTGTTGGTTTATTTGGTTACTGTTATATAAATGTTAAAAAAGCGCGTTTTTATTGTTATTTTTGAGAAAAAAAAAGTGGTACTCGCTTACCATAAAAAGTCCAAATTGGTATCAGATCATCTAAATAAATAATGTATTTTTCGTTTAAATTCTTCCAGTTAAGAAGACAACTACGTTAAGGCTAGAACACACAAAAACAACCTGTTCCAGTCAAATTGAGGAGAATCCTTCTCAATACACTGAAGTATTAATATTCAGTTTTAAATATCGAAATTAATAAAATAAACAACATTTGATATTCAATTTTTTTCTTTAAATTTTGGCATTTAAAAGTTTTACTTTTCAGAATTTATAATATATTTATAAAAAAAAATTCCATAAGGTGATCTGTTTGAGAATTAGGCAAGTTGAAGCTAAAACATGGTCACAGTTTCATTTATCGGTTTCCTGTTCAACTAGTAAGAGGCTAATTGTAGCTAAGACTCTATTTCCTAGTTTTAATTAACTGACAAGCTTCAAGATAAAGTTCGAAAATATTTAATCATTCATTCATTCATTTGGCTAAAGTCCAGTTATAGTAACTTTTTTTTTTATTAATATATATTTCAAATAAATATCGTAACGAGTGAAAATAACCAAATTTTGAATCTAGAATCTTTTTCTATTCTTCTGAATCAGATCATTTCTCTTTTTTCTGGACAAACCGAAACCTTTTTCATTGTTATTTGTAAATTCTTAATTTTATAACACATTTTTCAAATATTTAAAAAGTTTTGTAAAGGATGTACTCTGATAAAACTGATATTAAGAAGTTTTCCGATTTTCGCCAAAGAAATTTTGGCTTGTATATCATTTTTATAAACAACAATTTATCAGAAAAAAATTTCGTATTAAACGAAAGTTAGGTAAAAAATTTACAAAAAATTAAGCCGTGTAATAAGATTAAACATAAATAAATGTAAGATTAACTGAAAAAAGGATTAATTAACATAAAAAATGAAAATGAAAGAAAAAATAACATAAATTCAAAAAAATATAAACAAAAGACGTCACCTATTTGCGAAAAACACGAATGACTAACCAGTCTTAATAAAATATATATATATTTTTTTTAAATGCAGAATAATGGTAATAAATAATTCATAATGTTTATGATGTAATTGTCGGGAATGTAGGAAGATATATTATTTTTAAAATTAATTTTCAAATTATTATTCATGTATTATTTATGTATTATTATTATTACATTGCGTGTATTATTATTATTTATAATCTATTTATTATCTAAAATGATATTTATTAGTATTATTGTAATGTATTATTTTCAAATTATTTTTCAAAATTAATTTTAAGTTTTAGGTGAAAATACATTGAATTTCGGAATTAATTCAGGCTATATATCATATTAAAAGAATAAAAATTACTACGTATTCGACAAACAAAAACTCAACTGATGTTTTTTTTGGAATAAATTTCTTAAGAGAATACCAGAAAAATATCTACAACCATAAAAGAATAATCAAAATCAGTTCACTTGGTCCATGAGTATGATTTGGAAATACATAAATTAAAAATTAGAAACCTAAACATAAGAGCTGAATTGAGAACCTCCTTTTTTTTAAATTGGGTAAAAACGAACGTAAATTTTTTTATCACAAATGTAAAAATTTCCACGTAAAATAGAGTCTACTAGAAAAAAATATCCAATGACTGGAAAATCATTGATCCAGAAATCTTCATGTTAACCAATGATTATTAATTTGGTTAAAAAGAAAGATTTGTAATGATCTTGTATGTATATTTGCATTGCTGTTAACTGGTTCCACTTCCAAAAAGCCCAAGTAGTTGGACATCAAATGAATTCAAAATATTTCAAAAAACTTTTTTAATAAATGAAAAATAATAAGTAATAAATAAATGACAATGAAATAGATATTAAATTAGTTAAAAAGTGAAGCAATGCGGGGAGCATGGAACGATGGAGTCGAGTGCGCGATCTGTGTGGGAAGCGGTAGCGATTAAGTGCGAGTCAAATTATATAGCCATAGGCTTTTATAGGATAAATAAGTAATCCCTTAAGGGTTTTTTAGTATTTCTTAGTGAACTACAGAATTCTAGAAAATAAAAAATTAATTAGCAATACAAAAAAGAAACCAAACTACGACAAAAAGTAATAGTACTACAATTTATCGATAGTATATTGAACTCAATAGCTAATAATAAGTTTTGTACTGAAAAAAAAAATAAGAAAAACCTTTTTTTAATTATTATTTGTGGGTTTAACAGAAATAAAAATTAATTTTATATTGAAAATAATAAATAAAAAACATTTTTGTTGGTCCTAATTGACCTTTTTTTTGCAACGATTTTTACTAATCAAATAAGTTTAATTTATTTTTCAGAATGTTTGTGAAATAAAATATTGATAATTATAATTAGTGTGAAACAGATTATGAAAATATAATTTCTTTATTAATGTAAAAATATGATGTTAATAATAGAAGACAAATAGGTGTGCGTTAAAGATAAAATAAAACTCAGTATTCTATTTTAGGTTTAAGAAGTAAAATACTATGCCACAATAACTTTTAAAGTAACTGCTAATAAAATTTATCTTCAATTACCGAGCAAAGTTAAAAGGAACGAGAGAGAAAAACAAGCTGACGAATGAAATAAACAAAAAAGAGAAAAACGAAGCATTTGTCGTCGAAGAGGATAGAAAGAAAGAATAAAGAGAGATGAAAGGTAAAGAAAAGAGAAAACCTGCTCCTAAACTCGTAATCGCATGTCATTTGTTTCCCGATATATCGCTCGGTGTGGCAGCTGTCGACTTAGAAACAATCGATTAATCGTTTCAACACCCCCAATACAATCGATTTATGACCACAGATTAGGGACGTTAACAAGCTCATTTTTATACATATAAATTTACCATCTTCTGTACATTAAAATGCGTACAATGCTGCTCCCAGATTATTTAACGATTTTTTAAATAGCACATTATCGCCCGTAATTTGTAAAGCATAAAATTTTATCACTCGCACCTTGTATTTATTTTATGGTATTTTAAATACATTACTCGTTCGTGATTGAAAAATGATGAAGAGATTTATATAATATAAATCAAGTAAAATAAAATTTGAGTAAACATTTTGATTTATTTACTTAAGGAAAGAAATCATTTTTTATATAATTTAAACGTTTATAACAAAAAAGAAAAATCACACTGATTATTAATGAAGTTCAGTAGGAACAGGTGGAATAAATCGGATTCGATAACAAACAGAAAATTACTGAAATAAAGAATAAGTACAAAAGAAACAAATTAATGTTCCCAAATAAGTACAGAATGCAGGTTATAAAAGTTTGTGCATTACGTAAACATTTTCTATGGCTGAAAATGCGCTTTTAAAAAAATCGTTTTGTAATTTAGGAGTGACATTATAAGCATTTTAATGCAGAGAACAGGATAAATTTATATGATAAAAACAAATGAAATACCAAATAAGTACTTATAATTCTATTTTTAACCTCTACTGCAATAATTTTTAGGTATAAATGCTTTTTTATACTTGTATATGGCCATTCGTAAACAATGACTTCTCTTCTAAGTGTGTGTGTGTGTACATATACACATATGTTTATATATATATATATAGAGTGAGAGAGAGAGAGAGAGAGAGAGAGAGAGAGAGAGAGAGAGAGAGAGAGAGAGAGTAAGAGAGAGACAGAGGGAATAAATTATGCATGCAAAGCATCTTATATAAAATCGGAACTAGTCAGAACTGCTTTTTCTGAGAGTGATGATATACATTATACAGCCAATGCCTATCATTAATATATTGAAGTGCCATTTACACGGTTGAATACCACCTGTATTACATCGGACCAGTGAAGATATTATTCCGAAAACTACTTCATTTATATTCCTGGAATGATTTAACATTCTCTGTAACGATTAATTCCTTAATTGTAGTTGTCAGACCAATGTTGGTATGGCAGCACTAGGGTATAAAGATATTATGAAGAAAGTTAAGTTTTAAGTGGGTTTATTTCTAAGATTTAATTTATTTCATTAATTTAATCTGAGAGAAAATATTAGTTATGGCTAGATTAAAATAACTTTTCCGAATATTTTGTTATTGATAATTGTTTTGCGTCAAATATATGAATTTTATATAAGAAAACTCTAGGAAAAATGTGGAATATAAGGGTGTTCAAAAAGTGCTACAACGTTATGAAAGAATGCTTTTTTCTTTTGTTGCAGGTTTACCTGAAGAAAATTGAGGAAAAAGGGGGTAAAGCAATGCAGCAGAAAATATTCATCGTCTCCCAATACATTAGATGTCCCAGTTATGCCTAGACCCAGAATGTCTTCTGAGAAAATTATGGTGTGGATGCAGCAAACAAGTCCTCCATCAAGCGGCAGTACTACAAGTTCTAAAAGACAGGGAATGTGGCAAATGCAGCCAAAAGTGGTCGACCGTAAAGTGCTAACGTCTGACAAGTTGATCAACGTGCAAATTGCATATTCTGTTAGTCCCAATAAGTCTCTGCGATGCCTATCTAGCCTCTCCTTTGATAGTGCCTACACGGCATTGCGCAAGTGTTTAAAGAAGCATCCGTGCAGAACAGAATTCGTGTTGTTCATTACACACACTTGAAAACTTGGAGTTTTCTGCCACCGGTTCATGTCATCTATAACACCGGATGGGAAAGAGATCGATGATTTACGATGTTTTGTGAACTCGATGTTTTGGACAAACGAGGCATGGTTTCACCTTGATGGATACGTGAATGCACAGAATTCTCGCATTTGGTATATTGAAAATCCACATCAGCTGCACGAGTCTCCTCTGCACGGACAAAAAGTGGATGTTCGTGTGTAATTTTACGTAGGCGAATAACATTATTCGCCTACGTGTCATGAATTTATCATGACATTGTTTCACGGCACAGTGAACAGTAAGCGCTACATACAGATGGTGCAACAATTTGTAAACACTCTTGCAGACCGGCTAGAATGCATGTGGTTTCAGCTACGACTCATACAGCCAACAGTACTATAACTTTTTTGGATCAGCGTTTTCATGGACAAGTGATTTGGAAGGGCCCCCTTGGTCTCCGGATTTAACCACTCGAACGAAATTGAAAGATATGTCACTGTAATTCCTCAACAAAAAATTCTTATCTTATAGTTCATTACTCCTCTGATGTTATCGGACAATATTCTCCCAAAGTTGAAGTTGATCATTTCCTTTATTTGTTTTTTTTTTCCAATCATTTGGTCGCTCTTTGGTTTGATATAATTCTTCTGATCTTAATTTGTGTTCGTATTCTCTATTTTTCAAATTTTCTCTGTGTTTATATTCATTATCTTCATTGGTTCCAGTTTAGTAAAAGGGTTTTAGGATAAAAGGAATTTATAAAAGGGTTTTCACATGAAAATTCACGAAAATTATTTGTAATCTTAGCGTAAAATAATAGTCTCTTAATCTTTTTAGTCTTTCTATGTTTGTAACATTTTCTTCCTTTTTTAATTTTCCTTTTTTTTAACTTTTTTTTTAATTTAAATATATTGATTTATTAATAATTATTAACCTCTTGTTAATAATTATTAACCTCCGATTAAAAAAAAAAGAAAAAGTAAAATAAATAATAATTCAATAACAACAATAAAAAAAAAGAATATGAAAAAAATCAGAAGTTATTAGTAAAATAACATTTTATGTACTTTTAAAAATGTGTATATGTAATTTAATAGGCGTACAAGTTAGTCATGTGGTGTCCACATCAGATTTTTTTTTTGTTGTGAAGATATATTTAATATACTTAAGTAGTAAATATGAACACCTTGAAAACAAAGTGAATTTAAACTATTTATTATTTTTTTTTTTTAAATATTCTGTACAATTTGCAGAACTAGAAAGAAATACTATTGGCAAAACTTGATAATCTTATATTGTTACGGTTAATGTCCTATTTTTCAGAATGTAATTACAGGAGGACTACTTGTACTTTGAAATAATCATAATATTTATTAAAGCAAAATTAGATTTCTGACTGTGAGGTAAATTCTCCGACACAAAAAAAAATTAATTTAAAATTAAATATTTATTGACTTCAATGTGTTAAAGAAATTACAATTTTTTATGTTAACTAATTTCAAAGATATGACCTCCCTACTCACTTTGCAAACGCTTACAAAATAAGATAGCATCGCTAAACCTTACTTTACAAAAATAATTAAATATTAAGCCAAAATAAAAATTAATAAACTCTTTCCCTGATTGAAATATGGGTACTTTTTCATTTCTCCCCTCCACCAAAAGCTTGTAAGATTTCACCTGGAAATAACTCAAAACAGCAGGATATACTGATATTAACAATAACCAGGTTGGAGATATATAGCCCACTGGGCTGGTCTCGCGGTTAACTCGTCATCATAAATTAGCTGATTTCGAAGTCGAGAGTTTTAAGGTTCAAATCCTAATAAAGGCAGATACTTTTATATGGATTTGAATAGTATATCGTGGATACCGGTGTTCCTTAGCGGTTGGGTTTCACTTAACCACACATCTCAAATGGTCGACCTGAGACAAGACTACACTTAATTCATATTCACACATATCAACCTCATTCATCCTCTGAAGTAATACCTTACGGCGGTTCCAAAGGCTAAACAGAAAATGAGAAAGAGGTTGGAGAAATAACCCAATGCAACGATTTAAATTACCATTTTTATAAATTTAATCTAACTAAACTTAACTACGAAAAAATACCAACATATTTTACAGGTTAAAAATATAATCATTATTGCTTATAGTTATAAATATAAATTATAAATATCTAACCAATTTTAACCTACGCTCGCTAACCTCGACTAATTAACAGTAATGTTTTGATTATTTAAATAATAAATAATTGCAATAATTACTGAATTTATCATTAAAATACTCAAAAATTTACTGTTAATTAATCAAGGTTAGCGAGCGAAGCGAGCGTAGGTTAAGTTTGGTTAGATTATATTTATAAAATAAATAAATATAAATGGTTATGTCGGGTTATTGGGTTATTTAAATGAAATTTTATATTCATTTCATGTTTTATTTTTATACATTCTTGTATGTAAAATGATTATGGATTGCAAAAACTTTACAGTACTTTCTACCGTATTTGTTGAACTAATTAATGGAATTAAATAATGTGACTCGATAATTGCTATAAGATTAAACAAAAAATGTTAATTTATAAACTGCCTTATTAATCTGTTTATTATTAATATCAATATTTCCTGCTATTTTGAGTTATTTCCAAATAAAAAATTTGCAACATTTTTTAGGGGGGAGAAACGAAAAAGTACTGAAATTTGTATATCTGAAATATTCGAGGGAATGGGTGAATAAAAAAAGAAGACTTTTGAAAACATCAAAAATAAATTATTTTCTCTTCTTGTTGCATTTTTGGTATTGCAAAAAAGGCAATAAAACGAAGAAATAATTTATTTTTCGAATATTATTAAGATATGGACCCCTACATTCGTATCTCCCCACCCCACCGACGGAATTTTTAAAAAATGTGATAGAATCATTGCCCCATATACAGCAGTTATTCTAATAAAATTCCACGCTTCTATGACAACCCGTATTCAATATTAAGCATATACTTCAATATTAAGCAAAAAATATAGACCAATATACAAATTATTTTTTGTAAGCGAGCTTTTGCCGGAATAAAATCGTTTCCTGGTCGCCTGAGTCAGAAAAAAAAGATATATTTATATATAACTTGATGGATCATTTGTGATACGATAGCATTAAATTCCTAATATTATATTTTATAATCGGTAGGGATGGAAACATAACAAACAGGAAATGTCATTAAATAGATACTGCATTATTTAAATACTGAATTAAGCACATGGAACAGTCATATTGCAGAATAGTTTATTTATTTATTGACCTAATCTAAACAGATGTAATTATAACTCGTAAGTAACAATAAATTTTATACGGAAAACAATCAATGAGTAATATCTATAAATAAATCAATAAATAAATAAGATCCAAATGAATAAATAAACGCCAATTATAATTATAATTTACAATAATAATCATTGGCAACAATTGATATCAATTGTGATTTAACTACAATAATATTGCGATGCTGATATAAATTAAAAGACAATAACTATTAAATATGGTAATATATAACCTAAAAAAAAAAAAATCAGTATTAATTACGATAATTCATATAATATATTGCGTATGTTTATTTTTGAATTGCAAATATTATATTAAACACTTCTACTACAATAAGAATCAAAATAACAGAATCTTGGCTTCACTGACCTGTTAAAAAAAATATCATAAAAATTAACAATACTAGAATACAAAAAGCAACTCAACAATGAATTGTAGCCAGTTCTCAAATCTAATATTGGAAAAAAAAATCTGATGTGGACACCACATGACTTCCTTTTACGCCTATTAAATTACATATACACATTTTTAAACTTCATTTAAACTAATTTCATTTGAAAGCGACATCACTCCAATTATTTAATAAAGTGGACAGTTATGCAATTGCTGAAATATTAGTTTTTATTAACATAAAATACTTATACAATTATTAATTCAACAATCTTACATGATATATTAGAAAAGAGTAAAAGAATACTGTCCAACAATAACATAGGAGAAATAAACTAAAAAATAAGAATTTGTTGCAATTTATTAAAGATCGTGCATATATGCCTGTGTTGTTTTTGTGAGTGTCTATTTTCAGTCACTCTGCAGTTAACTTTAATGTAGGTAAAATTAAACAGAGATTCCAGAATAATTAAATAGAATTAAACAGAAATTAAACTAGAAAATCCAAAAATAGTACGGTTCTAAATTATAATTTTCAATTAATATTAAATAACCAGATGTTTCACCAAATCTATTACGTATACACGTAAGTAATAACGCCTACTAAATTACATATGCACATTTTTAATAGTACATAAAAATTTATTTCACTAATAACTTCTGATTTTTTTTATATATGTTTTTTTTATTGTTATTGAATTATAAGTCATTGTAAAACTTTTTTTACAATCACGTGTTAATAATTATTAATAAATCAATATATTTAAATTAAAAAAAAAAAAGTTAAAAAAAAGGAGATGAAGTCTGATTCGAACCGATGTACCTTCCCTTGTAAGATCCAATAATTCATTAATTAAACATTTATTTAGCTATAACTCTGAAACCAATGAAAATAAGTACCGCTTATGACATATTGTTGAAAAGCCCGAAATAAGGGCTTATTACTGCAGTTAAGAAAAACCAAAAATTTTGATTTTTACTTTTTTGGACACTTTTGATTCAGTCGATTACAATCAAAAGAGGAGGTGCACAAGTAGATGTTACATCAGTCCTAAATCCAAAATTTCCTACGGCTAATCGATTTTCACTTATGCGAGATACGTACAAACGTACGTAGAGACGTCAGGCCGAAACTAGTCAAAATCGATTCAGGGATGGTCAAAATGGATATTTCCGTTGAAATCTGAAAACCGAAATTTTTCGCGATCACATTACTTCCTTTACTTTGTTGAAGGGAGTAATAAAATGGTTCTAAGAATTATTTTTAAAATAATTCAAAATATTTTTTGTAAACAGAATTAAAACTTATGTTTAATTAAATTTTGTTTAATAACTTTAACTTTTCACAAAGTTTGTACCTTTGCTCTAAAATTGGTAGTTCTCAGATAAGTCGTAAATGACAGGTTACATAGAATAAAGTATTTTTTAATATGGAAAAAACCTTTCGGTAATATAGAGCGAATTTAAGTACTTAAAACTTTAAAATTGAAATATAGAGAAAAGAAATTTGTATGCTTAAAATCGCACGGCCGAAGTGAAAACTTCTATGGCGATCGTAATCGTTTCGAAGAGATATATATATATATAAATGATCTTATTACGGATATTACTTTATGGAGTCAGGAACAAGGCATAAGCTTTAAAATATTATTGTAATCCATATATATATATATATATATATATATATATATATATATGGATAAGAAATACATAAATTGACTCACATTCACAATTATAGCAAATATGTTATAGTCTAGAGTATTTTACTACAGTTTCTGCTATTACACTGTACCTTAAAAGTTTCTGCTGAATGCACACAACGACTCAATTACTCTTCAATAATATTTTTCAGTATAAGAACGATGATGTTTTACATTTATACACTGAAAGATAGATATAGTAGTTATACGAATAATTAGAAGTACACCGAACAGCAAGTATAAATGTATTTAATGTAAGACGAAACACAGCCAAGCACTGAAGTCACATACAGCTGATTGTCTCTCGCTCTAATAACCTCGGTTCCTCCGAGATTATCCGAATGAGCGTATTGCAAGGAAACCTTATGGATCATACATATTCACTACCCTGAATCTTTGTCCTCGTTCGGTTAAACTCGGTTCCCCGAATGAGCATTTCACTTCAGAACCTGAAGGATCAGATTTTTTTCAATGCCCAAAAGTGCGCGGCTAGCCTAAGAAGTTTACATTCAAAAAAAAAATTACTTTAAAGTAAAATTTACTTTAGAGTTCTTGCTTAGGCAAGAACCAGGTAGCTGCAGTTAAGAGAAAAAGAAGAAGAAAAAGAGGAATTTTTTTTTAGAAACGAGTGAAACAAGGATGTAATTTATTCCCTATTGCTTTTCAACTTTTATATATTTAACAAAGTACCAGAATGTAAAGAAAAATTTAATTAAGAAAGCAGTAATTATTAAAGTATTATCGCAACAGTATAATTCGACTTCAACTTGACGATAGATATTTGGAAGTAGACAGCCCGGACTGTCAACAGTTCTGTTTCTTTACATATCCCTTTAATTTTTAAAAGAGAAGAAAGATAAACGAAAACAACCAAACCAAGCTGCAAACAATTAAATAAACTGCTGAAAATGTCCTCCACTCTTATTATTATTATTTTTTTTTATATATATTATTTCGAATAAATTTAGATAAAATTAGTTTTTATCTAAAAAAAACTTTAAAGATATCAATTAATTCGATTTATTAAGTTTTTTTTTATTACTTATTTTTGTAAAATATTTAATTTTTTGTATTGAAATTTTATTTTGTTTAACACCTATTTAAAATCTGTCACATTCATTTTAGTTTCTTTATTTTGTTTTTAATAAACTTCAAAATTCTTTAGTTTGTATTTTAGTTTCTGTAGACTTTATTCATACTATTTTACTCAGAATCAAATTCTCTAAAAGTTTTACATGTCTTTTTACCCATTTAATAAAGTTATTTTACATCATCAAACATAAAATGGTGTGTTTGTTGACCCCAATCTTCTGTTTTTTATACCAGATTTAATAAAAACTAGTGTAAATATAGTTTAGGGGGCCTACTTTTTTCATTTTTTGAAGTAAGATTTCATGTAAAACTACCAAATTTAACTCTTAATCTGGATCCCAAGAATAACAGGGCTGAGAAATCAGGGTGAAATGTTTTGCCAGCCGTATTTCAGAACATATCTTCAAATTTTGTTATATTCTTCTTGAATCATTATGTATATTTTGTTATACATTTTTTAAGTTTAGGTTTATAAATTATATTTGAAAAAATTAAACAGGATAAAATTTTAAACTAAAATTTCGTAAGATTACTCTTTGAAATTTCTTTTTCATTATTTTCTAAGATAATTTCTCTTCAATGATTTACTCGAGTGAAAATGTATTCTAACACCACAAGAAGTACTTTTTGGATTTTTTTAATGAGTTACTCCAGGGTCGGTTCTAAGACCTCGTTTCATTTTCTTTCTTCACTGCGGACTTCTGAGGACCTCGAGTTTGTGTCGTTTGCAGACGATAAGCATTCCTAGCTGTGATCTTGATCCTACTGCAGCTTCTGATAAGCTGCAAACTGTATTGCATATAATCAGTGAATAGTTCTCTAAATAGAAAGTGAAGGTTAATCCGAGAAAGTAAGACAGGTTACTTTTGCGATGAGGAAAGGTGACTGCTCTCGAATTCAACCGATTAGCGTTTTCATCCCGCAATCTAACAGCGTGCGATACTTGGGTCTGCATCTGGATTGCCGTCTGACGTGGAGGACTCACATCAGGGATGAAACCGCTAACGTTAAGTTCAGTGAGATGTACTGGTTGCTATGCAGGGGATCGCAATTATCATTATCGAACAAATAGTTGTTGTACACAATAATCCTGAAACCTATTTGGACCTATGGACTCCAGATGTGGAACACTGCAAGCGAGAGTAACATTGACATCGTTTTGCGATTTCAGAATAAGTTATTGAGAATTATAACAGAGGCTCTGTGGTTTATAAGAAACACTAAGATACATGGTAATCTGGGAGAGCCGAGCGTTCTAAAGGAGATAATAGCGATTCAGTACTAGATACAAAATGAGACTGAAGTCATATGAGCTGGCTCACAGTTAACTTCTTGGATAATAGCGAGGAAGTTCTGCGCTTAAAGAGGCTGCGCGTATTGGATTTGCAAGGTTCTTCGAGATTTGGATTGATCCACTACACTGGTCGTTATACTTCGTCAAAATATAGTTTTGTATTCATGTTTATTTTTTTATCTTTTTCATTTTAACTATTTATTTTCATTTTTTTATGTTGCTGATATTTCGGTGTTTGGTTTGTTTTTTGTGATTCTTTATGTAACTTTGAGATAGACTTCCTGGTGTTTTCTTTTTATGTTATGGACTAAATCAGTGTTTCCTGGACTCATCAGCGTATTTAATTATTTATCTTTATTATATACGTGAGTGTAATATATAAGATATATGCATACATGTATATGCATTTATTACTCTTGAGAGGTTTCAATGGAGATCTCCCTTTGCATGTCATGTTTATCGTAACCAATTTTATTTATATAACTATCAAATTTATTGTAATTAAATTTACAAAAATAAAACCGGTTTTTATTTTAACTCCATAGAAAAAATCACATATCACCTGAGGTAAGCATTAAAAGCAGAAAAACGTATCTGCATTGTAGCAGAACGAGTGACAATATTATGTGGTAAATACATGTACATACATATATAATTAAATTTAATACTCATAATAAGTGTTTATTACTGTACATTTTATTAACTACCATAAAGATACGGAAAACGAATTAAAGTATAACGCACTAAACCAAAGATGTAAGGCAATAAACGACAACAGCTACGCTATCCTTAGACACAAAGATAGAGCTCTGACTATACTTAACTTAGGCCATATCATGGAAAGAATGTATTTTTAGATATTCTTTAAAAAAAATCGTGTTGAATGATATACATCTGTTTTATTTTATTTCACCATATATATATATATATAATGTACAGACTTATAAAAAACCTATAATAGTTTGTTTTATATAATTAATAATAATAATAATAGTAGAAATATATAGAGAGATATATGTATATTCCGTTAAATTTGTTATTAGTAATCTATTAAAAAATTGATTAAAAAAATACACAAGTATTTTTATAAGTAATAATATAAAAGAAACTACTAACCTACCGGCAAAAATTAAACTTAGAAACAGCTGGCTAAAAGAACTTAAAATTGCAAAAGAAAAGATTTTGAACAGAGTAGAAAAAATATTATCCTTAAAAACAAGAAAAAAAAATTAAAAATCAAAACTCCGAAACAAAGAAATTACAATATCACAGAAGAACAGAGATTCCAAAGGTCAAAAAGAATAAGAGTATAGGACAAAGAAGAAAACTACCCAGAAATGATCTTCACAAGATTGATTAGAGCCCTGATTGCTCCAATGAGGGCCTAAACTGTGGCCTTAACAGAGCCGGCCTCTGTGGTGCGACTGGTAGCGTCTCGGTCTATCATCCGGAGGTCCCGGGTTGAAATCCCGCTCAAGCGTGGAATTTTTCATACACTGCAAAATTCCATTTCCATATCCCGCGCAAAATGTAAATATTAATAAATTCTAAAAAATAGTTTTTTCTATTTTCAATACTATTCTGTAGCAATTAAATAACATGTCAATATTCCCTATCCTCTGTATTAATTCATAGGTATATATTGTGTAAGATATAAATATTCCACTTATAAGAAATTTCTACTGGGCTAATAACAACATTCTAAAATAAACTGATATGAAAGAAGATTGCGTAGTACTGCAATTAATAAAACAGGATTACAAACAAACTTTGAATTACTAATTCTACAATCCTGAAAAATATTTATGGTGTTGTTAAGATAAATATATATATGCACAATATAATTTCTCTTTAATATTTTACTACTTATTTCTACGACAAATTAAAAAAAAAATTGATATGGGCACCACATAACTTCCTTGTACACCTATTAAATTACATATACACATTCTTTTTAAATGAAAAATACGTAAAATAATAACTTCAATATTTTTTCATAATATTGTTTTTTTTTTTTATTATTAAATTATCGTAAAAATATTTTTACAATCAGAGATTAATAATTATTAATAAATCAATCAATATATATAAATTTAAAAAAAAGTTAAAAAAAGGAGATGAAGTTTGATTCGAACCGATGTGCCTTCCCCTTCTAAGATCCAAATATTTCATTGATTAAAATTTAATTTGGCTATAACTCTAGAACCAATGAAATTTAGTACCACTTATATACATAGTTGAAAAGAGCTGTTCATTGTAAGCTTATAACTGCAGTTAAAATAAAATCCAAAATCTATTATTTTTTTTGTATTTTGAGCTTTTTTAGACAATTTTGGTCCAGTCGATTGCAATCAAAAGGGGAGGTGCACAAATATGTTACAACAGTCCAAAATCTAAAATTTCAACATCCTATGATTAATATTTTTGAGTTATGCGAGATACGTACATTAGTACGTACGTACGTACACACACACACACATGCCGAAACTAATCAAAATGAAATCAGAGATGGTCAAAATGGATATTTCCGTTGAAATCTGAAAACCGAAATTTTTTACGATCACAATATTTCATTTAACTTCGTACAAGGAAGTAAAAACGAACCAGGAATTAGTAATAAATACTGAAATGGCGCCGATATAAAATAAAAATCGAGATTTAAAACAGAATTAAAAGAGTATATAATTTTCAGTCTTTTTTATTGTAATGTTTTTAACATTTTATTTTACACCTTTTAGTTTTATTTTAATCTGAAATATGGATATTAATAAAAAAAAAAAATGTTGCCCATATAAAAAATAATGTTCCCAAGTAATACAAAAGGCAAAAACCAGTCTTTTCTAAGAAGAACATAAAAAAATTACTAACGAACTTGAGTTAAGATTTTCTGGAATTCAGGAATTTTTTTTCGTTCACGCTTCTCGCGAAAATTCTTTAATCAGAATGAGAAAGCTGTATATTACTATCCGATAAAAAAACTAATATCGAACAAATATCGACCAAATAATTTGGTCATGCAATATTGTCGACAAAAAAATAAATATATAGTAAAATCAGAACAAACAACTAATTTTTCGTTTATGAACAATTACATTAAAAAAAAAACTGCATCGGATCAAAAGTGGTATTTTCTCTAAAAAAATAAAAAAGGTTTATCGAAATCAGCCCATTTAGTAAGCCTTACGTACGAATATGTTCGAACATTTAAAAAAAACAGTTTGATAACTTCCACCGTTTTTTAAATAGGTTAAACGATAACCAAATTATAAGTCGTTCTGTAACAAAATGGGTATAGCATTAAAAATACAGATTACAAATGTTCATTTGCTAGAAAATTTTTCTTTTGCTGAATTTCATTCACAGTATTAGGAACATCAATAACCAAAATCTATAATCTGTAACTTTTTTTATGATTTTGTTAAATTTTAAAATATTCGTTAAGTCCTCTTTATAAAAATATATTACAAATAACTTTACTGGATCATTAAAAGAGGTAACCGTAATATCTTGTTTTGTTTTTTTTGTTTTTTTTGCCAATTTAATTTATAATGAGTTATATGTTATAGATACTTTAAGGGTGTTTGATCATCCACAAACACTTGTAAAGAAGTTCCCATCGAAAATCCACAACAATAACAAATTAGTATTATAATTTGTGCGAAAAGTCGATACACTTTAAACTCGTAAAATAGTAACAGTACAAGTCAAACATATCAGTAACATAACAAACGAGAAGATAGCTAGAAATCAAAAAAGAAGGAAAAGATGAACATTGAGAAAGAAAAAAATGAAATATAAAGTAAACAAAAATACAGAAGATTAAATAAAAATAGAGCATTTAAGAGGATGCGTTACCATTAATCACACATTCACTAAGGTCCAGCACAAGAAGGCGTTTAAGCCTTCTCACGTTCTATCCATTACCCAGGAGGTTAATGGCCAAGCGATTCACGTGGTTATTCATGCGCAGTTCATATCTAGAACTTAAGGGTTTTATTTCTTCTCTGACGCAGCGTAATCTTACTACAATATTCTTACTATTTTTCGCAATCCAAATCCCCTCTTTGTACACCACACTAACTTTTTTTGAACCACTACAAAATCTCGACGTTGCTCTTGCTTGTTGTTCCCCGTAGTTCAATTCCGTAAGTCCAAATCGGTTGTAGGACTGCTGAGTACAATAAGAGCTTATTGTATAATGATAACAGGAACTTCCTGCCTAGCAACCAGTACTTTTCTTTAAGCTTGATATTTAAATGATTCCTCTCTTTTCCCGTACATGAACCTTCCATGTTAGGTGACGATTCAGGTGAAGTACCTTATGCTTTCGGTATGCAGGATTAAAACGCCATCTAAGTTCAACCGCGGACAGTCTCCTCTTCTCATAGCAATGTCACATGACTTGACTTGACTTGGTTAACCCATATCTTCCATTTTCCCAGCCACCTATTGATTTGGTCAAACCTAGATTGCAGAATAGTCGATGCTACAGTTGGTACCACATCGACAGCTAGAATAGTCGTGCTGTTAGCAAAAGAAGCAACGGTCATGTTATATGCAGTCAAACGGTCCGTAGTGAAAATGGAGTATAGAACAGGACTTATAACTAAGCCTTGGAGTGCGCTCGACTTAATGTCGAACGTAGATAATTCATTTCTGACCAAACTTGGGAAAATCGTCCATCCAGAAAGCTTCGCATAACTAAGTAATACGGTTGAGGGAGACACGTGTTTAATTTTATACTAGATAAGGAAGCCATACCTTATCAAAAGCCTGCTGGACCTACAAAGGCAGCTAAACAGTACTGCATCTCCTCTAGGCACTTGCACATAACATTAACAAACCCATGAGTTTGCTCAGTAGTGGAATTTCCACCACGAAAACCAAACTGATGACGAAGAATGACATGACCTTCTTCTAAAATAGGCCACAGCCTTCAGAAAAACAATTTCTCAAATATTTTCATCAACACACGTAACAGACTTATTAGTTTGTACGATGATACGTCATGAACCAGCTTTGGGACCATAACCGGTATCGAAACCTACTATTCCATCGAAAGTACGTCAACCGTAGTATGCCATTAAAGAGATGTGTTACCGGACTGCCTTGATAGGAAACACAAACAGTATCTTGTTAGTAACTAGCGAAATCCTGGGGGCCTTCTTTTAATTTACTACCTTCGTGATTGCTTGCAGAACCTTTGTCATGGAAAAAGGCTTGACAGAAAGACTCAAAGGAATCGGGCTGTCCATGAATTCAAGGATTTCATCCTTACCATTACATTAACCGATTCAAATACTTTGCCCAGATAAGTAGCAAATTGTTTAGCTTTTTCCGTATCACTCCGATCCCATGGTCCATTCGACTCTTCAAAGGAAGAAACGTGGGTGCAGGCTGCTGAAAGTTCTACGTGGCCCTCCGTAAGGAATAACTAACTATCTTTACGCGAAGGGAACAGACCCTCAAGGTAGTTTTTAAATGTCTCGTTATTAATACATCTTATCACGCGTTTTAGCCTGCGAGCGAATCTGTTCGGAGAGTAGTTCTTTCTTCAGGTCTCCCGTAGCATTGCCACCTCTTCCTGAGCCTGCTCTTGTAGCGATGAGATCCATTACCTCCCTTGGGTTGCCCATATCCCTCTTGTGTCTAATTTGGGTGTTCAGCCTCTTGCAGGAGATCAGGTACAGCATCGCAACGTAGATGTCAGCGGAACAATTCAAAAGTACAGTCATAATCAGATTCTTTTCTCTCTAGCCTCGATAAGAGACCATCTTATTGTTAAGAAGCAGAGGGGAGTACCTCTTTATCACCATTGTAATGACAGTGAGCAGAACATCTGAATGATCGAACTTGAGTCATAGGAATTTCCAATTTCAGTGTAGAGCGATAATATACCCGAAGTGACAAAGAAGTTTAATAAGTCCGGGATCCGATAGCCAGTAGGGAGGGTGCATTCCAGAGATTACCTTCAGCTGTACGTTGCAGTTGCAGCCATTCAAAGCTCTGCATCCTGTACAAAATAATAGAGAGCTCTAAAGAAGATGTTTCGCGTTTCAGTCACTACGCGCGATAAACCGTCTTATTATTTGGATATTGTTTTGCCTGATGAAATAATCAACACAGAAGCTTGCAAAGCTTGTACGTGGAAATATGAAAATGAAAATTTCTCGTGTATGAAAAATGGCATTCCTGACCGGGATTCAAACATGAATCTCCGGAAAAAAGGCCGAAACACTACCCCTCCGCCACGGAGATCGGCGGAGTGTCCGATCTCCCTCGATACAATTGAATAATTTTATTCAATTATTTTTTTTAATAAAAGAAGCTACTTAAAAGAATAAAAATTTTCAAATTCAAAATTTAAATATTATTGTTAATTTAAATGAAAATTATTCTAGATAAATTTCTTCTTTTTCACCAAAAAATTTATGCGAAATATGTATGAGTTAATTTAAAAAAAAGTTTTACATTTATTATTAAATATAGAGTTTCGTTCTGCGTAATGTAAAGATAATTATCTGAAATCGTTAACGAATAATATAAATATCAATGCGTAATAAAAAGAAACTTAGTTGAAAACATAGAAGATAGTTTATAATTTACAAATTAATTAAAATTATATTATCGATGACGTTATATTCATCAAATATTATAACTTGTAACAGAATATCTTTTATACTATAATAAAATGGTGAAAACAGTGATGAAATTGTTGCCTAGTTATTATATCCACGGCGCAAAATGTAAATAACTACCATTGTAAGAGTAAACTTTTCCATTAAAATTTTAGTTAATTATTTCACGCAATAGTAATATTTCAATAAAAATACTGAATTACTTTTAGGAAGATTTCATAAGGAAGCTACCTATTGCAATGGGTACCACGATTCGACTTCCGGAAAATTTTGACATATCTTCGCGTTTCCCATCCCCCAGACCCCAAAACCACCGTCAGTTGAAAAGTTTATATATACATTTATATATGTATATATATAAATACTTCACTTTCTTCTGAACACGATAACTAAAATTTTGGGCCAATCACTTTCAAATTGATACATAAAATATAACGATCCAAAATCTTGGTCGAGTTCATTAATGGGAAATTGGACCATGAGGGTGGAAATGAGGGAGGCTTTTTTGAAAAAAACAAAATATCAATATAACTTTCTTATTAAGTAAAATATCGAATTCGTTTAAGGTTCCTACTATTCTTTGGATAAGAGCCTAAAACTTATCTAAGTAAAGTTTTTTTATATGACCAACAACTGGCCCAGGGGGTGGAAAAAATGGAGTTTCAAAAACAAACCTACTCATATCTCCCTTAATAGGCACAATATCAAATCGGTTTAAAGTGGTCGTTAGTCCACTAAACATTACCTAACACTTTTGTCTGAAATAGTTTTTGATATGATCAACTCTTACAAGAACTCTACAAGGCAAGGGATGTCCAGATTTTTGCTGGAATTGTAAGAGATGAGGTTTGTATGCTGGAACATGTGAAAATTTTTTCACATGCAACCACTGTCGTATTGAGTAAATTTGAAGTTTTCTTTTAACTTTAAGGTGGAAATCTTTTTTATCCCCCAACTTAGCACAGGTGAAATCTACCTCCGATGATGAAATATTCGATGTTCTAAGTGGGAGAAAGTTATTTTTAAAATATACACCACTAGATAAAGCTTATTTCGTTTATTAATAAGATACATTTACAGAAAAATACATTATAGATTTAGTACAAGATAATTACATCATAAAGACATATAACAAAAATATGGTTTTTTGCAACAATAAAAAAACTGACAATACAGTTGTAGGACTTTTCCGTCATGCGGCTTACACATCCACACACCTACTTAATTTGCACGTCAGTGCTACACTAGCGCTCTTATGGGGACAGGGGGTACTATTGACGGTGTATACCCACTTATCAACTAGTTTAGAGCATTTGTTGGGGTAGGGGTTCGATTATACAAAAATCTTTTTGCAAATATTATTATTTTTTAATTGTTAAACAATGATGCCTAATAAAAATAAGACCTTAATTAGGCGAAATCTCCAGATACTGACGGTGACCTTGCT
Organism: Lycorma delicatula; assembly: GCF_047948215.1. Taxonomy (NCBI): domain Eukaryota; kingdom Metazoa; phylum Arthropoda; class Insecta; order Hemiptera; family Fulgoridae; genus Lycorma; species Lycorma delicatula. The sequence goes on from NC_134460.1 coordinate 31,215,930, forward strand.
CTACTCCCTCATTCCCTTGACCTTTTAAGTCAAGGTCAAATAGAAGTAATCTGAGTAATTTTGGTCAAAGTCTGTCCAGTAGTTCTGGAGATATAAGGTGATTTGGAGTGCAACATCGAACACACACACACACCCACACACACATACTTTACGAACATCCGGAAAATTTTCATCCGTTTTTTTGGTTTTTTGGATTCCTTTAAGATCCGGTGAAAACCTCATACGCCCAAATTAGACCGAGCTATAGTTCTGCTATAGCGCTAGACGGGAAAGTAACAAATATACAGGAATCCCGTTAGCCAAACTTAAGTGACTAATTCAATACTAAATACATATAAATTTATATGGCCAATGACCTATCTCGCTTTATTTTCCTCTCTGTCTGCCGTTGTTTGTTTTTTTTATATCTAAAGAACGGTGAGATATTTTGTGAAATTTGGTGTACATGTATCCAACAACATTATAAATTATAATAATTTTATTTAATTCAATAGTGAGCGTATTAAAAACGGGTAAAAAATTGTCAGACTGCATAATTTTTTAAACTAATTTAATAATTTCAGATTTATCTCATATGTTTATTAATTGATTTAAACAAATTAGGTGTCATTTTGTACAGAATAAAAAGTTTAACATTTATCTGATAAAAAATAATTTGATAAAACTAATTTACAGAACTTAAACGTTAAGTGGTCGCCATTTTGGAATTTTCAAAGGTAAAATTTAAAAACAATTATTTTTTTGAAGATGTTGAATACACTGATACCAACTATCATAAAAATATCTCAATCAGAACTTTAAAATATAAATTTTTAATGAAAAAAAACAAAATGGCGGATAAAGCAAAAATTATACGAGAAAGAGCATTAGCCATATGAATTTTTTTGTTTAATTTGCAGAATTACATAAGTTTGGCTAACACCTCCCGTTACACCATATAAAATAGAAAAACATTAAGAGAGAGAGTGGTAATTTACTAAAGGAAAAAACAAACGTAATCACAAGTACAATACTTCCAAAGATGTTTAAATTATATGGAAATCGATTTTGTAGTGCAAAAATCATAAGATAACAAATTTGATTTCCAAAGAGAAAAATTATCAATTGAAGAATTAACCATAATTTTCATTTCTTTCAATAAATATGGAAAATTATTTAAAATTTAGTACACTGATAATAAAGAGAATTACAGAATATTACTCAAGTTATATTTAAGGATAATGTACTATTTTTTTTTTTTTTTTATAGCTAGTCTTCGGTTCAATTCCCGGCAACAGTCACATAATATTTTATGTTCCTCGTTAAAATACTCGTATGTTCAAGGTCATAACATTAGAATTTTAAACTAAATCTTCTTCCATTGCATAAAAAACTATACAAGACAAAATTAATGAATATCTTAATTAGGTACGCGGGGACTACCGATAGCTAATTACTAACCGATGAAAAATGTGATCCGAAAGACGAAATTAGTAATAGGAATAATCTGATTAATGATTTTAACAATAATTAATCAAGTAACACTTATAAATAATATTTTTAATAAGAGGATAAAAAAAGAAGATAAACTGATCAACAACTGAATGATGGTTTAGTTTTTTTTTCTATTTTCCCAATACAACACGTTTAAAAACCTTTAATCCTCAATTTAATACCTCATTATTCAAAGTAAATCCACGTCTCCGGGACACGAACAGGCAATATAAAACAGGACAATATTGTTCGACCAATACGGTCGGGTTAGAATAAAAAAAAAAATAAAAAACTATAAGACATGCAGATGTTTTGCTGTGTTGTTAATTCAATTGGCCACACCAACCGACGCAGCGTTTCTCTCTGTACAAAACAAGGTGTTCGACCAACACGTCACATCAATCAATCAACGTCACACAACGCGGATTATAGGAGAAGTTCCCTTCTAAACCACCGCACCGTCGTCTTTCGAACCCTATCTACAAAGTGTTGTATCTTTTCTTATATTCTCTATAGTAAGACAGAGAAGAGACTGTACTCTTCTTCGTTATATCTTATAATGCAAAGATTAAACCAAGATTTACCTGGGTATCTGTGGGAATATTGAAGCTTGTACGTACATGTGTCAGTATCCGTCTACCCCCATCTCCGCTTCTTGTATTTATCTCTAGAGGATTTTATCAGCTACCGCTTTTACTACTTTTCAACGGAAATTTTGATCAATAAAATTCAACCTACTGATAAAACATTATATCAGTACCTAAAGATATAACAACCCATATTTTTGTTAACCAAAAAAGAAAGGAATAAAAACATATAGATGATAAAATGATATAAAAAAGTAATTTCATGATAAAAAATGTATTAAAAAATACACAATAATAAGTCCTTACTGTAAATAAACCAATAGTCAACCAAGCAGCCAAAATAAATTAATCATTTCATTTACTGGCCAATAAATTCTGCTGTTATCCATAAGATTCCAATTTTTTTTTGTAAATCGAGAATGTATATTTTACCATGTAAAAATTTTCAACTTTATACATATGTAAAGTGTATTACTTTATATATGTACAAAGTTGAACATTTTTATTGACCACAGCCTTACTCATTTTCATTTTATATGTTGGATCCCAACTAACGATTGTAGGTAAACCTATAATAAATACAATCATAAAACGCCATAGCCATTTTAAGAATAACAAGCATCCCATACCAGATGTATTTCGAGAAAGTCGATTCCTCGGATAAAGTAGTTTCTAGGAGAAAAGTTCTCTTTTCATCTCACGAGATGGTTATATATTGAGCATCAATGCAATCAGAGAAAGCAGCCTTCCTTAGTAGCTGTACCTCATATTATATTATTAACTGTACCTCAGATACTTTAAATGTAATTTAAAAAAATATAAACTCTTGTAATGGCTAAAATCGAGTTAAATTTTATAATAAAACATTTTTAACGACTTATGTCAAAGTGTTTTCAGTCATCAAAAATGTATAGCGACTATGATGCCGCTTTTATCTTATCACTCAAAATGAATGAAAACGTAAAGAAGTTTTATAATAAAACTTAATTCGGTTTGTCTTATAAGTTTATATTTTAAAATTACTGTTATCTCGACCAACAAAAATAAAAAAAAACAAAGCATCATTAGATACCCAATCATACAATCTGAGACAGATAGAGTAAAACAGCGTTTATCTCAACCAGGGTATCACAAAATTAGCCTACTGCTTTACACGTAATAATGAAATCATTTTAAGAGAAAAAAATTCATTAATAGATTAGATGTCCGGGCTGCTCATATAACTTTCTATTTTAAGAGACAACATGGTCAGAAAAAATTCTACAAACTACTGTGGAAACTTATGCGGTATAAATTGCAATTCTATCATGTTGAAAGAATGTTTCCTCATTAACTGTTTGACGAGAGAATTCAGAAGTAAACAGGTATCTAATGTATGAATGTAAAGCACTTAAGTGGCAGTGACAGTCGTTAATTATCTTCCTCAAAAAATTATGTTCCATTATAGCCAAAGGAAGAGACTGTGTACTACAAAGTGAACTGTGAAGTGATCTTTCATGGAGTGTTTTTTTTTTGGAGTCCTTTAACAGAAGTTCTCACTAATCAATAAGATGTTTACTTGCTTTTGAGTTTTATTAATCAACTGTAATAACTTGTAGCCAAAAATCTCTATTTTATATACTAGGTCATGTAGCCTTGAATGTTTAGTGGGAAGTGAAACTTTACATAAACCTTGAAAAATGCTGGCTTCTGTCAGCATGAGTTACACAGAGTGGCCATGTGTATAGGAGCTTAAGAATCTGTCCAGCGACTCCTTTTACTCTCTATATGCACTCAAGTGTCATTATCATAAAGTTGTCTGCCCTAAAGGAAGTATTTTGCAACCATCTCCACTCTCGTCTACTCCTTGCTGAACTTTAGAAACCCAACATATATTAATGAAATAGTTTTCACGTCCTTTTAGGTCCGAAAAGGAAGTGAGAACCTCCTTTTTACAACCTAAAAGGAAATTCTTTAAATTTTGCTTCTATTCCCTCATTTTTCCACCATCTACTAAAACTAATACTATGTTTCAATAATTTTTTTCCTCTTATGATATATCCTAAGACTGTACAAGACTACACTTCATGTTTACATTCATGCATATCATCTTCATCCTCATTCATCATCTGAAGTAATACTTTACGATCGTTCCGGAGGCTGAACAGAAAAAATATCTGATGTGGACACCACGGAACATCTTTGTAAGCCTATTAAATTATATATACACATTTTTTTTAAATGAAAAGTACATTAATAACTTGATATTTATTCTTTTTTTTATAGTTATTATTGAATTATTATTTATTATAAAGATGTTTTTACAGTCGGAGGTTAACAATTATTAATAAATCAATGTATTTAAATTAAAAAAAAATAGGAGAAGTCTCATTCGAACCGATGTGCCTTCCCCTTATAAGATCCAAATATTTCATTAATTATCTGATCTGAATTATCTGATCGCAAAAACCAGCAGCCATCCATCGATTCGCCTTGATACTGAGTCGTTTGAAAGCGATATCTTTTCAATTTTTTTGCTTCTTCCACGCCATTAAAACACTGACCATATCAACTGAAAAGACAATATGAGGTTTTCTGTGATTGTATGGAATTTGGACATCTTAGCTACTCTTAATGCTACGAAATAAGATGCTTCAACTGTACTTTTATCAGTAAGGCTTGATTTACATATAGGAGCTTGTGATTTCTCAAAGTATGTAATTTCCTTTCGAAAAACTCCAAGGCTGCTTTTATGATCCGAATGTTTAGTTTGCAAGTACAAAATTAATTTTGATGGCTTCATGCTTTCATCGAAAAGGACTTAAAAGCAAACAACGCACTGTAGCTTTCTATCCAATGAGGTAAAACCATAATTTAAATAACTGTCATTGTATAATGTTGTATTTTAACATTTTTCGTTTTTTTTCCAGAAATTTATTTACTCTGTGTAAGTCTACTTGAAAAAAAAACCAGTTACATCGTTTGAACGCACACACTAAAAAACCGAAACCTCAATATTATGCTCAATAAAACTTCGCTTTTAAAAACTTAAATAAAGGCACCAGATGCACTTTTCGATTCAAAAAGTAAACTGACATTCTGTAATCCCTTACGCCTCTTTCATACTGCTGAGAGCACGACGTGTTCAAATTACCATATAAGTGCTTTAAAATGACGCTCTCACAGCAAATATCATGCAAGCTGACCGAATTACACGAAACACATACACATCAAGTTGGAACCTCTGAATTGATCATGTTTGTACTCTTCACACATACATGTTCATAGCCGTCGCTATCAACGCAGATAAATAGTTTTAACTAGATTTCATTGGATTGGGGTGTCGCGAAATATTCATTATGTACATTGTTTTTTTTTTTACTTTTCGGGTGTCCTGGATCTAAAAAGATTGAGAATCACTGGCAAATTAAACAGTTTAAACCCTTAAAATGGAAACAATATATTTTATGTACTGTCTCCATTAAAAAGAAGAAATTATTTTCAAATGTAAGTAAAGTAATAAAAATAGATGAACCAAGCAAGAATTAGTTGTTAAATCAATAAAATATAATAAATTAGAATAAATTTACTTTTTTTCTACGGAATCGAAAACCATAGCATCCCCTAAAATCTTTCTTTTAGGAAAGTTTAAGTTTGATCTGTGGTCATTAAAAATACCTAAAATAATAATTTGGAATATTTTAACAAAAAAAATCCTGTCATTCTTAATTTTCAAAAAATTATTTTTATCAAAATTAATTTTTTGCTGAAATAGTTAAAAATACTGTCATTTGAAAAATTTTTAATTACGTTTAGTATTATATTAAACTAAGCTCGTAATTAAATTTGTAATAATTTTTATAATAGTTAACTGATTAAACAAAACATTCTAGATTTTATTTTATTTTTTATTATGAATATATTTCTTTGATAATAAAATAAGTGATGTAGAAAGGATAAATTAAAAGTTAATATAAATATTTATTATTAGTAAACGAATAAGAATACAATTTAGATTCGGAGTAACAGTACAAGGTGAAAAGATAAAGATGCTACGATTTGCTGATGATATAGTAATTCTAGCCGAGAATAAAAAGGATTTAGAAATAACAATGAACGGCATAGATGAAGTCCTACGCAAGAACTATCGCATGAAAATAAACAAGAACAAAACAAAAGTAATGAAATGTAGTAGAAATAACAAAGATGGACCACTGAATGTGAAAATAGGAGGAGAAAAGATTATGGAGGTAGAAGAATTTTGTTATTTGGGAAGTAGAATTACTAAAGATGGACGAAGCAGGAGCGATATAAAATGCCGAATAGCACAAGCTAAACGAGCCTTCAGTAAGAAATATAAGTTGTTTACATCAAAAATTAATTTAAATGTCAGGAAAAGATTTTTGAAAGTGTATGTTTGGAGTGTCGCTTTATATGGAAGTGAAACTTGGACGATCGGAGTATCTGAGAAGAAAAGGTTAGAAGCTTTTGAAATGTGGTGCTATAGGAGAATGTTAAAAATCAGATGGGTGGATAAAGTGACAAATGAGGAGGTATTGCGGCAAATAGATGAAGAAAGAAGCATTTGGAAAAATATAGTTAAAAGAAGAGACAGACTTATAGGCCACATACTAAGGCATCCTGGAATAGTCGCTTTAATTTTGGAAGGACAGGTAGAAGGGAAAAATTGTGTAGGCAGGCCACGTTTGGAATATGTAAAACAAATTGTTAGGGATGTAGGATGTAGAGGGTATACTGAAATGAAACGACTAGCACTAGATAGGGAATCTTGGAGAGCTGCATCAAACCAGTCAAATGACTGAAGACAAAAAAAAAAAAACGAATAAGCTTTATATAAATGTTAGTAAAGTTTCGCATTGTCGCCGATTGTTTTTTACGTCCTTGTACGAAGTAAAGGAAGTATTGTAATCGCGAAAAATTTCGGTATTCAAATTTCAACGGAAATATCCATTTTGACCATCCGTGAATCCTTTTTGACTACTTTCGGCGCGACGTCTGTACGTACGTACATATTTATCTCGCATAACTCAAAAACGATTAGCCGTAGGATATTGAAATGTTGGATTTACGACTGTTGTAACATCTAGTTGTGCACTTCCCCTTTTGATTGCAATGGACTGGACAAAAAGTGGCCAAAGAAGCCCAAAATCCGAAAAAATGGATTTTGGACTTCTTAACTACAGTAGTAAGCCCTTATTTAGGAATTTACAACGACATATCATAAGTGATATTTATTTTCATTGGTTCCAGAGTTATAGTCAAATGAAGTTTTAGTTAATGAAATATTTGGATCTTACAAGGGGAGGCACATCAGTTCGAATCCGACTTCATTTCCTTTTTATTTTTTAAAATTTTTTTTTTATTTTTTTTAATTTAAATATTTTGATTTATTAGCCTCTACTATAGTTAAACTTTTAAATAAATAATAATTCAATAATAACAAATAAAATATATATATATATATATATATATGAAAAAATAATCAGAACTTATTAGTAAAATAAAATTTTATGTACTTATATATAAGTATAGTATTAAAATGTATATATATATATAGTTTAATAGGCGTCCAAGGAAGTCATGCGGTATCCACATCAGATTTTTTTTTTCAATAATTAATTAAAACTGTTTTCACTAATGGTTTTTATACTGATATGCATATATTCATGTGGGGATTTTGTTACAATATAGTCTAATAACTGAGTGAGTTTCGTTGGGAGTTGAGTTATATTACATGTTTAAATAAACCTAACCTAACCCAGTGTGTATATACATAGGCTGCAATATAATTAACAAGATACTGAAGCAAGGGTATATTGTTCAATATGTCTCATCCCCTTACTGAGTAACGATGGGATATGAAACGATACTCTCTGATGCTCATTCGTTGTACTGCTTGCCTGCTGGATGCTCTGTTATGTTCACAAAACAACGTATCACACGAGGATGATGACTAAGGTTGACTCCCACTCTGTACCATTGTTTCTCTTAATTAGTCCCTGTTCCCCGAGAAGCTAGATGAACCTGATGTTCGACAGGCATTACCGCCTGTGGGTAGATACTATGTGAACTCTCTCTATCTCTCATTCATTCTATGAAACCGAGCCTTACCGGTATATCAAAGCATTTCCAAAGTAACTAGCCAACTATTGTTATTACCGCCTCCACGAGATATTTACTAAAGATCTAATTATTGAACTTGTTATAGTTACAATTTTGTAACTATATAATCGCATTCATTATTTGTTTAATAGAAACATAATACCAAATAAAATTTTACACTTTTTTCTTTTTAAAGTAATTCTTATTCCTCAGTTAATATTTCAGAACTATAACATAGATCTTTAGAAGGTATTAAACGATTTAAAATAATTCAGAGAGTACATTTATGTATGATAATTTTAAATATCAAATAGTAAAACCTCGTTTATCCGAACCAAATTAGGTTGAATTTTCCCCGGACTAAACAAAATTTAGATTAACATAAATATTTGAAAAAGGCTAGATTTTTAAATAAAAGTTTATAATCTTATATCTGGAAATAAGTATTTAATCGAATTATTTAAAACTTGTTAAACAGATTGAAACAATAGTTTCAAGAATAACATGATCTAAAAAAATCTATGTAAACATTAAGAATTACTCGTTAGGAAAAAACCTGCTTACATTGAATTTGTTACCAAAAAATTATTGACAAAGGTCTGTGATTGGAAGTTGATCCGCGTGCAGCTATATTAAAACTAGCAGGAATAGAATTACTGCTTACACAACGTATTTTAAAAAGCTGTTTATCTTTTTTTATACATAATTAGGGTTCAGCCTACCGGACTGGTCTACTGAATAACTCGTTATCGCAAATTAGTTGTTTAACAGCTGATTCTCGAAAACGAAGGTTCTGAGTTTCAAATCCTGGTAAAAGGTAGTCGCTTTTTTATAAGAATTTGATAAGTACGGTGTACTTCGGTGGCTGAAGTTCAGTTAACCTTACGAGTAAAAAGTGGTCAGTGTGAGTCTGTCTGTAGAAGACTACCTCTCATTTACATGTCAAAAAAATCATCCTTATCTTTTTGGGCCGTGGTAGGTTACTTATTGTTTACTAGTTGAACAGACTGCAACGTAAAAATTATGAAAATAAAATAAAATTTAAAAATATTTAGTGTTCAATGAAATTTTCGAAGATGCTTAATAAGTTTATAATAAACAAAATTTCATAGCTTATACTTTGCTCGATCAAGTCGACAACATGATTTACGAACTCTTTGACAACATGTGATTTAAATACAGACTTACAAATATCATCACTGTTTTCGTTTTACGGATAAGATTTTTCCTAGTATTCTGCAGTCTTCACTTCAATTATACATGTATTGCAGTAAAATGGATCATCGGTAGCGGTCTTCTGTCAAGCTTCGAAGTCATCTAATGTAGCAAATTGTACTCTTCCTCTATTAGCACTCTACGAAGAATCTATTTACACCTATTCTTGTAAATTGTGTAGGAATTTCTTTCAAATAACTGGCAAAAATATGTTAATAGTTCCATCTATATGGTTAAACGAAATCTGGTTTAGCACAGATACATACAAATACACTATCTAGGAAACACCCAAATCAAGTAGAAATAAAAACAAAAATAAATCACAAAGTCAATAAAGAAAAAGTAACAATCTACATCCGAAGAAGTAGCAGTCCAAAGAAGGATTTCCTAATAAATAAGATAAGTCTAAGTATAGGTAATATATATATATATATATATATATATATATTTGTTTATTACTGATAAAAAATAAATTAATATTACACTTGTTTATTAATTTTATTATAAATGCTCAAAAATTTATGTTATACATAAATTTAAAAGTTTTTAAAAGTCGATTAAAAAATAGAAATCGTAAGGTTTGGTAAAGTTATTTTAGATGAAAAAACATTATCAAACAAAAATATATGATGTGGACACCACATGACTTCTTTGTACGCCTATTAAATTACATATACACATTTATTTTTAAATGAAAAATACATAAAATTTTAATTCATTAATAACTTCTGATGTTTTTTCATTTTTATTTTTTTTAATTGTTATTGAATTATTAATCAAAATTTTTATTTACAAAAAGATGATAAAAATTATTAATAAATCAATATAATTAGATTAAAAAAAAAGCAGATGAAGTCTGATTCGAACTGATGTGCCCGTATAAGATCCAAATATTTAATTAATAAAAGTTTTATTTGGCTATAACTCTGGAACCAATGAAATTAAGTACCACTTATATACATCGTTCAAAAGATCTCAATCTGAGCTTATAACTGCAGTTAAGAGAAAGTCCAAAATCCAATTTTTTTGGATTTTGGGCTTCTTTGGACACTTTTTGTCCAGTTCATTGCAATCAAAAGGGGAAGTGCACAACTTGATGTTACAACAGTCATAAATCCAACATTTCAATATCCTACGGCTAATCATTTTACTCTTTACTCTTTACTCCTACGCCGAAACTTCTCAAAATGGATTCAGGATGGTTAAAATGAATATTTCCGTTGAAATCTGATAACCGAAATTTGCCCTATAACAATACTTCCTTTACTTCGTACAAGGAAGTTAATATAAAAAAATTAAGAAAATACATTTAATAAACATAAAAGCTGATATTAACGAATAAAAATAAATTAAAATTTATTACGGTAAATTATTTAGAGATATTTCAAAATTTTATATTTAAAAAAAGAACAATAAAAACAAATATGAAATAAAAAAATTACAAAACCGCGACGTTAAAAAATTAAAAAAAGATTAATAAAAAATAGAATTACAAGTTTTAAACTTTTATGGTCATACGTTTGGAAAAATATGACAATTTTGTAAATAACCAAGCCGATAATTGAAATAAGGACCGAGAAAATTGTGAACATACACCGCAAAGGTGAAAACAAAACCCCTCCTTTTTCGTTTTGTTATGATCGGTGGTTAAATAAAGTACCAATACAAATAAAATTCATAAACTGAATATTACATAATATAACAATAATAATATTACATATAACATGTTATATTACATATAATATATTATATATGGTACTATAATATATAATATATATGTTATATATTATATTACATATAATATGTTATAATATTACATATTTGTAACATTAGATACAATTTAAAAATCTTTGATAAACAGATATAAATGTTTTGTAAATAACTTATAAATGATAATGAATGCTTACAAATTTGAAACCAATTTAATAAATTAATAAAATACCATTTAAAATTTATAAGGTCATGAATAACACGTGAATATTGGAAGACGATTAGTGAATACAGTCACTGGATCAGTTGTAATCCGGCAGCTTGTTTGGTATGAAAATGTTTAAAGAATGATTGAGGGTAGATAATCAGAATGAATGTTTTTGAATTACCCAGACTCTTCTACTCTCTTTTTTCTGTTTAGCCTCCTCCGGAACCAACGTAAGGTATGAATTAAGATGATTAATTAATCCTTAAGAGGATTAAGTAGGATGATATATATGGATGTAAATGAAGTGTGTAGTCTTGTACAGTGTAAGGTCGACCGTTCCTGAGATGTGTGGTTAATTGAAATGTAATCACAAAAGAACACCGATATCCAAGATCTAGTACTCAGATCCGCATAAAAGTAACTGCCTTTACAAGGATTTGAACCTTAGAACTCTCGAAAATAGACTCTTCTTCTAATAGAAAAAAGAAGGTCAGCCAAGACTAATGTGGATAAATGGTGTTAAAATCATTACAATGTACATAATTACAGTAAGAAGACTGAACTGATAATCAGAAGGCTGGGATTCATTTAAATAGCAAAAAAAAATATATAAATAGAACATTAATAAACTACACAAGACCTCTATTAGAATATTGGAGTGAGTGTAATCTACTTAAAAGAAATTGTAACCAAACCGCTCCAATAGAAACTTAAAATTTTCTTCAAAAGAACTATTATTACTTTTATTTGGCGTCTATGAAGAAAATAATGCATTATAATTATTTATTTCATTAGATAAAAAAAAAATTCGGATATGAAATTCTATTAAACTAGAACGAAGGTATAAAACATCCGTTGCTATTCCTGTCCTACAGTGGAACGAAGAATACGATTTAGTGATTTTGTTAGATTTATATATTTTATTTTGTATTTATTGTTGTCACTTATCTATGTTTATTATTTATTGTTCCTGTTTATTTTTTATTTTTGTTCTTTATGTTTTTTTTTTGTTTTATATAATACTACATGATAGTGTTACTGTAGTCGCTAATGACTATAATTGTTGATGCGACTGTAAATAAAAGCATTAAAAAAAAGTATATTATCTAATACAAAATTACTATTATTAAATTTTTTTATCCAGAACGAAATAGATTACAAAGGTTGTTTAAAATAAATAATATATTATGCATTTACTTTCAATTTATAGCAGCAAACCAAACTCACTTAGCCATATATAATTTTTAAAGAACTAAAGAAATTTTGCTTTGGCCACATACTATAATTACCCCTGAAAAAATTAATTTTTAGTTTTTAAAATTAAATTATTTTAATTGCTTAGTTTTTATATATAATTTTATTAAAATTTACCTTTAAATTTAAAAATAATTTTTTTCTGGTTTATTTGTAGTATGTGGCCAAAGAAAAATTTCTTTAGGCCTTCACACGAATGCGCGTGCACACACACACACACAATAAAAATGATATAAAAAAAGAATTAAAAGTCTGTATAGTCTCTTAAGGGATAAAAGAGCTAATTTTTTAAAAAACCGTTTATGCTAAGTTTCACACTTAGACGTTTTTAATTATAAGAATGCTGAAGTTTTACTGATGAACAATATTTAAAGAATTAGAAAATAAATCAGGTCGCTTATAGAAATAATAATAACGCGTTAATTATTTTTACAAAGGATTAAATTTTAATATAAGAACAGAATAATAATATTATAAATCGTCATTATTATACTTCAATTATTTTTTTTATTTTTTTAAATATAGCAAATTATACAAAATTATTTAGCTAAATAGAACGCATACAGTATGTATGGAAATAATAACTACCCAGCAGATCGACACAACATCTCTTTTAACAACGAGGCCAATCAGCTAAAGGCGTTATACTAAAAGTTAGAGAAGGGATAGACCGGGAAAGCAAAGTGATAGGAGGGAGTATGAAACAACGAGTGTGAGGGCGAACGATGGTGCCCAAGGGACTTTATACTGGGAACTGCTGACAGTCCCTAAGGTACCGAAACTGGGATTGCTTCGGCCACTACTACAGTGTCGTTATGACACTGCTATCCTCATACTGTCCCTCGATCCTAACCTCTGTAAAACCTCCCCTAAACTCTTCGTCATGATCCTCTCATCCTTCTCAAAGCTTTATACAAAACAATACAAGCAGCTTACCAATATACAATATGTACAAACATCGGGTATGCATATATATTAGATGGCTAATATTACCGATTCAATTTCATTAATAATCTGATTAATATTAATATAATCATTACTTTATCATTAAGTTTTTTAAGTAATTACATACAAGAAGTAATGATCGCAAAAACAAAATCAAATTCATGTAAAAATTCAGTTTTCATCATGCAATATGAATAAAAATTTCTGAAAATATTCGGTTAGCTAAATTTCTACATATTTAAAAAATAAATTAGTTAATAAACTTATAATTTGCAATCCCCTCAATGTTTAATTTCCCATATATCTCACCATTAACTTTATAATTTGAAGATAAATATAGTTCATGACTTAACTGTGAATAAAAGTATTAGCAATGACATTTTTACTTTTTGTAATATAAAATTAATTTTGTTTTATTGTGGATAAATGTTTTAGTATATTTTTATTTCTTCCTCTAAAGTAAACATGGAGTTTTGATAAATAGATTATCCTTAAAGTAAAAAGGAATGGAAGTAAAACAATACTGGTTTTGAGTTCCTACAAAGTATTTAAAATCTGTTGTGGGCACCACATGACTTCCTTGTACGCCTATTAGACATATATGTATATATATAGACACATTTAATAATACATACTACATGTACTTAAGTTCATTACATATATACAATTTTTTTTTAAATGGAAGGTTCAAATTTTTTTTTTTATTATTATTATTATTATTATTATTATTATTATTATTATTGAATTATTATTTATCGGAACTTTTTTTTAACAATCAGAGGTTAATAATTATTAAAAAATAAATATATTTTAATTACAAAAGAGTTAAAAAAAAAGAAAGAGATGAAGTCTGATTCGAACCGATGAGCCTTCCCCTTGTAAGATCCAATTATTTCATTAATTAAAATTTCATTTGGCTATAACTCAGGAACCAATAAAATAAGTACCACTTATGATACGTGTATATCGTTAAAAAGCTCTCAATGACGGCTAGTTAAGAAAAAGTCCAAAATCCAACTAGTCTGGATTTTGGGCTTTTTGAGGCACTTTTGGCCCTATCGATTGCAATCAAAAGAGAAAATGCACAACTAGATGTTACAACAGTCCTAAATCGAAAATTTCAACATCCTACGGCTAATTGTTTTTTATTTATGCTAGATGCATACGTACGTACAGACGTCACGCCGAAACTAGTTTAAATGGATTCAGGGATGATCAAAATAGATATTTTCGTTGAAATCTGAAAACCGAAATTTTTAGCGATCAGAATACTTCTAAAAAGGGGAAATAGAACAACTCAATTCCTAAAATATTTATTTTCCTTTATGTAAAATAATTTTTTTTTCTTTTGTTCCTTATTTTTTTAAAGTTAAACATACGCAACTATAATTCTACAAAATATTTAACCGAATTGTTGCGCAAAGGAAATAAAAGTGATATGTACTTTTGAATTTTACTAAACATTAATTTAAACATAAAATAATAATTTCTCTAAAGAATATAACATTTAAATTAAATAAACCGTGTACCGTTTAACGGATCATACGTTTTTGTCTGGAATTTTATGTTTGATGATAACATTTAACAACCTCTATTTTTAAAGAGAACAGAAGACGTTGATGACTCCATTCAAGAGAAAGAGAAAATATATGTTTGTTTGTTGGTAAAACAAAGGACAAACAACAACAACGATGACGATGACGATGACGACTACAAACAAGAATTCTGTGAAGCTACGAGGCGAGTATAATTGGTCTATACCACTTACCCATACATAAACCTGCATATATACACATACATACAATCATATTGTACTTTAACTATCCCCAGGGTAGGTACACTTCGTTTTATACTTGTCCAGTTAGTTTCACCTTATCTCCCTTTTAGGCACAAACAATGAATGCCGTGTTGTTCCGCTTGCTCGTTCTCATTAATCCACATTATCTCAAATAATTGTTCCATAATCCAAAGCACATTCAGGCAAACATTACAATACAGATAAACCCTTATAAGGTTTATTTTATTATATTATAAATTATAATTTAATAATTCATCGGTTTTAATATTAATAACTGATATATTTGTATATGAATAACAGGGCTATCACGAAAACATACATCTATTTTAAAACACTGAAGTATTTTAATAGTTTAATAAAAATTTTGTTTTGTTTAACAGGTAATTAAAACCTGAAATATTTGATTTAGTTTTGTTTTTAAGAAACTTCAATTTTTTTTTCGTTTATACTTAATTTCTGGGGACTTTATTCATATCAATTTACTCAGAATCAAATTCTCTACATTTTTTTTAACTTTTACGAGTTTGTTACCCATTTAACAAAGTTATTTTATATCAAAGATAAAAAAGTGTGTTTTCGACTCTATAATATCAAAATATTCTAGAATATTTTGTTTTTACACAAAAAAATACTAAAAATACACTTCTGAGAATTATTTTTTCAATTTTTTAAGTCATATTTCATATAAAACCAGTAAATTTACACCTCAATTTGGGTCCCATTACAGTCTGACTTTATTTTATACCCAATGTGAAGAAATCAGGGCGAAATCTTTGGCCAGCCGTCACTCGTTAACGAAGGGTTTCCAAACCTACTATGTTTATATGAACATTCTTCTTTATTTTCACCAGCAGATCATGTCCTGAATGATTGTTACATTCTTCATGAATCACTCTATATATAAATTATCAAAAAGGTTTACAGGGCGGTGTAAAATTAACCTTTTTTTAAAACATCGGAACCAAAAATTTAGCGTTTTTTATTTTAAAATATTTATCATAAATTTTATTAAAATTTTTTTACTGGTACATTCTGTACCTATTTTTCCATCAATTTTATTACTCATTAAGGAAGTTTTAATTAGCAATCACACCGGTTGACTATTTTTATGGGTTTTATACCAAAAAATTATCTTTTATTGAAAAAATAACAAATTCAAATTATCCTATTTAAATAGTGAACAATATTTGCAGGTTCAAACAGATTCCTTAAAAAAAAAAAGTTAAGTTACACCCAAAACGTCAACGTAAAATCCATGCTACAGACTAACTGAGATTAATTTTACCTGTAAAAATTATGTAAATAATGCAATATTAAACTGTTAAATGTATTAGAGAATTTAAGAAGTGATATTAACGCAATGAAATTATATATGAAGTTAAACTCTTAAAATCTGATAAAACGACGAAACACAACTGTTTTAATAAACTAAAATAACGAATAAAACTGTTTTAATAAATTTATCAATTTCATAAAATCAGGCAATACCTTTGTTCAGTAAAGGAAATGGTTTCATTACTTTCTTTTCTTTAACTCACAATGATTTTTTTTCATGTTTGTCCTCAAATCTTACATCCTTAATTTAACACACTTCCTGCCGTTGCCGATTAATGAAATTTACTAAGGTCGACAAGCAGTTACTAAAGTCGGGTGACAACACAATATTCCACCATTACATTTGCAAACATCCCCCCCGTACGAAGGTAAATTAAGGGAGCGGATGTAAACAATTACAAATAACGGCTAAGAGGGATTTTTAGGGTCGCAGATGACAAATCCGATAGCCGTTTGACATAAAAAAAAAATGAAAAAAGTTGGTACGGGAGTTTTTGTGATTTAAAATTTGACAATATCGTCATCACTTATATATATATATATACACACACACACACACAGATGATTTTTGGCGGGCAGTATATTGAGACACAGCTCCTTATTAATAATTTAATTAAGTAAATGAAATAAAAACTTCAATATTTCGTTACTTTGTATAGTAAGTATTTAATTGAAAATTCGTTTGATATTTTATAAATTTCAATATATGATATTATTTTCTGAAAAACTAAATTAACTTATTAATTAAACTCATGCAATGTATGATAATAATTTGATTAAAGTATGACTTAAAAGTACAAAGAAACTTTTTAAAAATTTTGAAAATTTTTTGTAATATTATTTGGAAACTGTTTTGTGAAAATAGTTATTTCCGTGCAACCGTTATGCGAATTCGTCGTTTATCCAATCTCTCGGATTGCTGGCAAATAACAAGTATAATTTAAGAGGAAGTACTATATTATAACATGTTTTATGGTGTAATCCCTTCCAAGAGATAAATAAAAGTAAAATTACTAATGGTCAATTTGTACTAAAAAATTTACGACTTTTATTTTAAAACATAAGTAAACCTATAACCGATTTACAGTTCAACCATGACAAATTATAATAAAATAATTAAATTTTATAACTCTTTTAATTAGTTTGAAAAGATACATAAAAAAGGAGCATAATAGTAATAATAAATAAAACCTGTCGCTTATTCTCTTAAAAGAAAATCATCTCATGAAACAACAATCAAATTCTGTTTTATTACATAGTAAAATAAATTTAAGTGATGTGACGTAGAATCTTAACGATGCCAGAAATGTCAAGACTACATTACATTGGGCTTCACTGTTAAATCTACACTTTTATAAGCTGGCGCCTTCACGATCGTGTGAAGATTAATAAGTAGAAAAAAATTATTTGTCAATAAAAAATAATAAAACACGTTTTTGTCCTATGTTTATCATTATTATAACGCATATAATGTTACGCTCATTACATACATGTCATAAAACAAATCTAATTAATACACAATCGTGCAACACTCCCTCTTACATACATTCTCACTAAAACACGCGCGCACGCACTAAGTACACTAAAACTACGTAACATGCTGGGAATTCTGAAAGTATTTTACACTAATTCTTTTTTTGTTGATATTTACACACAAATATACGAACCTGCTTAAAATATTTTATTTCCTCAATAAATAAATATTTCATGATACAATAAATATTATCGATTACAGGATAAATCGATAACTACACTGAATAATAATGGGAAGGTATGCAAGTAAAATATTAATCCTTGTTACGAATGTACAGCAGCTACCAAAATCTGAAGGTTAATTTAGTATTCATAGGTATATTTTTTATATTTAAACACAGTATAGTTAATTTTTTATTTATTTTCATGATAATCAGATTTAAGGACTTCAATAAGAATTTAGTAATAAATCAAGAAATACCAGATATATATTTTTTGCAAATATATGGAAGCGGTTATTAAAAGACAAACAGCATCCTATTTATTAATTTTATTTCTAAGTGGTCATACAGAAATCATATATACAACCACGAAGACAATATTAACATTAGTCCAAATATCTTTGAAATGTAAACTAAAATTAAAATACTAAAAAATTAGAATTAAGGATTTGGATTTGAAAAGTATAACCTAAAAATAATTTTCAAAAAACTGTCTATAAAGCCACAAACGATCCCTAAAATTATGATTTGTTATAATACGTTAATTGTGATCATTAATTTCTCTCCTTTTTTAACTATATCAAAAAAAACTATAAACACAAAATTTCACAAAAAAATATGAAACTTAAATTCATTACCCAATAAATACTAAAAAGCAATTTATGCTCACTTCTTTAAAATGAAATAAATAATGTTAATTAAGTAAATTAACCTAAACTGAGAATTATCCATATATTAAACCTAAACTGACAATTATCTATATATTTTAAACCAATATTAAATTATCTATAAAGGTTTGGAAAACAAATCACGGATATCATACAATTTTTGGTGTTATGAAACTTTAGGTTTTAAAAATTCATAGTACTCTCATTAGGTGAGATAAAAAGTCAGTTTATACCAATCTGTTCAGTAAATTAAAAAAAAATTACTAATGTAAATTAAAAATTTATCCGTCAACATATTAAGTTTTCATCAATGAATGCCACATGATTTCAAGTTAATATATCAATCATTATTATAACAAGTAAATTGAAAAAAATATTTATCAATGGGATAAGCCTTAAAATGCTTTCTATTCTCATAAGGCTTGTCTTTTCCATACAGGAACAACGTTGAACCTGAAAATTAATTTATTTTCCAGCAACATCGTGCTTTAATTTCAAGCTTTAATTTCTAGTGATTTATCCATGATACAGTAAAAGTTCAGTTTCTAAAACGGCAGGCTGGTTAAGTAGGGACGATTCCCTGAATCAGATTTTACGCTCATTAATTATTTTTTTTATAATAGGATATGTGAATAATATAGTTTATTCAATAAAGATTCGTGTCGTTGACATCTGTAGGGAGGTATAATCAATCGTATAAAAACATTATATTCGATAATATGAGAAGAATATAATCACGAATGGGTCTCACATCAATTAATTCCAAAATAAAAGCAAACTGTAACATATAATCTTTCACAATAACTGTTCATTAACAGTTTTTTACATTTATCATTTGCATTACTGAATTTGAAATGTGATGGTTATGGAACCTAATATTTTCGAAAATATAAGGTTCTTCTGATCCGGAAGAAATGAATTAAAAGAGCAGGATATATTAGGATAATCCACCGGGTTGGTCTATTACTGAACTCGTCATCGCAAATCAGCTGATTTCGAAGTCGAGAGTTCTAAGGTTCATATCTTAGTAAAGGCAGATACTTTTATATGAATTTAAGTATTAAATCGTGGATACCGGTGTTCTTTGGTGGTTGGGTTTCAACTAACCACATATCTCAGGAATGGTCGACCTGAGACTGTATAAGACTACACTTCATACATACCATCCTCACTCATTCTCTGAAGTAATATCTTACGATGGTTCCGGAGACTAAATAGAAAAAAGAGAAAGAGAGAGGAAATAATTTATATGTTGAGTGGAGAGGACTGGACTAAACTGTTTAATTATATCCGGGATAAATTAAAACTTAGAGGGCAACGGATCTAGGATAAAGCAATATTTTTCAGTAGCCTATGAATTAGCTTATGAATTTTGGCGAAACTGATATTGAATATCAATAAAAATTAACCTTTTTCTTTGCATTCTTGAAGCCAACCTAGAAGATGGTACTAATATTGCTGGTTGTATTATTTGTATGTGAATATTTGTAGATTAATTTTGTTTTGTTTTTCGGATGATTAATTTTTTTATAATTCTATTTTACATCAATAAATACGCAAAAACATTTTATGGGTAAAAAAGTAGTTAATACAAAGATAGAAAAATAAAATGACTATCATTCAGAAAGTTTTTTTTTTTTATTATAGTTGAATATTATGATTATATACTCGTAGGCTTAAGCTTTAGAATTTTGGAAAAATTCTGTTTTCTTTAAAAAAAAAAGGAAAAGTATTTTGAAACTTTAGCGTCAAATCTATGGCTTCATAAGAAAAATCCCGAAAAAATTATCCCCAAATAATGAAGAGTTAGACCATTTTAATAATTAATAGATAAACCCACCGGGTTGGTCTAGTGGTGAACGCGTCTTCCCAAATCAGCTGATTTGGAAGTCGAGAGTTCCAGCGTTCAAGTCCTAGTAAAGTCGGTTATTTTTATATGGTTTTGAATATTAAATCGTGGATACCAGTGTTCTTTGGCGACTGGATTTCAATTAACTACACATCTGAGGAATGGTCGAACTGGGACTGTACAAGACTACACTTCATTTACACTCATACATATCATCTTCATTCATCCTCTGAAGTAATATCTGAACGGTAATTACCAGAGGGTATACAGGAAAAATAAAAAAATGATCGATGGATGAAAGAATGAATTATATAAATGTTTCTCACCTTAATTTAAACAGTATTTTGGTAAAATTTCATTAAGATCGATACATCTAATCAAGTTATCCTTGAAAACACAAACATGCAAATATACATTGTTATAAATAAATTGTAAAGTAGCCAAATCAAAATGGGATCTTATCTTTACTAAATCAAAGTGCATTTGTTGCCAACGTAATAAATTGGACTAAAAAAATTAAAATTAGAAACGTTGTTAATAATAATTCACTCTAAAAAATCTTAGACTACGAATTATATATTATTATGATATAAATTTTGAATTAAATTTAAAATCATGAAGTTCATATAACTTTTAAGTTATTCTTTATGTATAACCATTCGTGCGCGTGTACACAAACGCTTATTGCTTATTCATTTGTTCAAACGGCGATGCATCGCAAAACAATCTACTAAATAACATAAAAAACAAACGTACAATTATTCGAACAAAACATTATAGAAACAAAAGAATTAATCAGTCGACATGACTATCACAAAGTTTCGTGACCGGCAGAAAACAAGGAGAGCAGTCCAAGATTTTCATTATAACTGAACAATACTTAAAAGTTAACTTATTCAGTTTCGACTAACCGTAAAATAAAATCATTTATAAATATTGTTCTTCCTAAAGTTACGGTAGGTTGAGTATTTACCAGCATAATCATGAACACTAAGCTCTTTTTAAGTCTATATACTAATGGGTCAATACCTGCCACTAACTATAAGTTAGGATTTTTCTGTAATTTTTAATACAGTAAATACGAGATTAGTTTACAATTTTTTTTTCTCCTTCAGCAGGGTACTAATTTTCAGAACTAGAGAACCTCTAGGATTTGCCTTAATTTATGGTTAAATCCGTGATGTTATTAAACTATATGCCACGTTATTTACTGAAGACGTAATAATAAAATAGCTCGAAATAGCTGCATGCATGTAAAATTGTAAATAAAATAAAATTGCTTTCTCTGAGAATAATTATAAATATCATCCCTTTTAGGATTACAACTAAGGTATCACTTTTAAGTTTGAATTTTATTTACCTACATTTGTAATGTTCGTGTGCAGCAGTATACGTGATTCGTTAATAATAACTGTAAAAACTTCATTTTCTCCTATAAAGCCTTCATTTTCTCCAGATACTTTTTATTTTTTAGCACGACTGTATCATTTTCAAGACTGATTAGTATATGAAATTAGGTCGTTAAAAACTTTATATAGCACGTGACAGTCATAACATACGTAAATTCTAAAGTAATGCATATGACGACTCCGTAAAAAAATGAATATAACTTTCTCTTATTACGTTTTTTCATCAAGATTTTTAACCTACTTTAAAATACTTCTCTTTTTCATGCCGTTTTAAGTGCTCCAAAATATATTATTTTTATCAATTATCAATGTTCATGTATAATTTGTTACAGGACTATTTTAATGTAATTATTTTAGAATTTAATAGCATAACTATTTCTAACGTATCTAAAAATTTGTGCTAAGAATTCGACAGACTATAGACAGTAATCTGACAGTATCCGGGTTCCGTGACTCTGAATCGCGTATAGTTTGCGAAGCAGCTACTATAATTCTTTATTTCAAAGCTTAACTACTAAATAAAATAAATCATCGAAGTTTAAAAATTATTAAAACCGGTACAGATTTAAGAAGATTATAAATAAATTTAAATACAATAATTATTTATGAAGATTTTCTTATATTCAATATCGAAAAGGATTACGGTTTTTTTCTTTGCTGAATTATGTTTACAAAGAATGAATATTTTTAATTAAAATATTTATTATAATAAGATTACTTATTGTAAAGGAATACAGTTAAATACAATTTATTATTAAACCATAGTTTTTTTTTTTTATTTTAAATACACGCCTTTTTATTATTAACTTAAAGTAATACTTTATATTCATACATATTTACAAGTATTGTATTTAGATATAAAATTGTATTCGCATTGTATGCTAAATTTGTCAAAAAATAAATAAATAAATATATATTATATATATTCTTTTGTTATCTTGTAATAATAATGATAAGAGGTTTTTATATGCAACATTTTCTTTTAATATTACAAGTATCTAAATCCGCTTAAATTTAAAAATACAATGGACTTAAAAGTCTTTTCTATTTAAATAAATCATAACCTTAAAATTTGTATTAAATTTTGAACATATTTTTTAAATTTTATTTTAGTTAATTTAATGTTTAAAATACTAGATGTCTTCGTGACTTAAGAAAACTGAGAAATTATATATTTATGAATTTTTATGGTGTTTATGTATAAAGCTCCAGGTAGGTTATAAGTAAATGCTTAATTGAAAACACCGAGCTGATTTCAGAGAATTCTTTATTTTATTTGTATGCTCATTTTTTATATTATAAATGGAACGACACCAGTAAAATTAATGTACTTAAATTAATTTCCAATGAAGTGAAAATAAATTCTTTCCTTCCTAAGCACTACTAAATCCATTATGAATCATTTTATTAATTAATTCAATTAAGTTAAAAATACAAAATATACAGGTGTCTTACAAAGAAGAATTTCAGGAAATATTGTAACAAGACCAATATAACGAACCAGGATACGAATTTCTTCCAATTAAGAAGAAAGAGAAAATAATAATAAAAAGAATCCAGAAGGAACTAAAAGGATACTCTCTTAAAGTAACGGGTCCTTTTAAAAATCTGTTACTAGTAATACAAACAATGGCACCTCCAAATGTTGTTGTTCTACCAGAAGGGTTACTGGACTTGAATAAGAATTTATTTAAAGTAAGGACGCGTACTATCAAAATTATTACGCTTTAACAATTAAAGGTATGAAGCGGGTATTGATTCTGTAGGCCAGGGGACATAAATATTGACAGGGACCAGCAGTGAATAGTTCTGCTAGGCCGTGTTCGGCGCAGTCGTGATAACAAGCGATAACAGAGTAGTTTCACAAGTCACAGTTGCGGTGACGGCGATAATTGTAAGCGTGTGGAAACAACGAGTGAAGTGTACATCATGAGCGTTCCATTGTACACAGTGGGTAAATAGAAGATGTTGTTCGGTGAGTTTATTAGTAAACAGTAGTGAAAGTGACACGACTCTACTTACTTATTAAGTGTAGGGTAGTTCCACTGTAAACAGTAAAAATATTAATATTTGCAAAAAATTAAGTGATGAACTTTTATGATTATCTTGTTAATGCAGTATTAGTTTCTATAGGTCATTTTAACGTTTTTCGTACATTGGACTGTACGAGTATTCTAGTTTTTATAATTTAACTGCCATTAAACAAATCTTGTCTTTTTTATTTTAAATACTATTTTGTGTTTTATATATATGCATTGTCATTATTATTTATTATTTTTATTTGTTTTGTTCATACGTATGTCTTTAAGGTAATAAATTGTATTTGTAAAATATTTTTACGTTGATAGTTTCTCAATATCCTTGTCGAATCAATCGCGAACACGCGACAATACTCTAGAGGTGAAAACAAGGAAAAACTTCGTATACACATGAGTCCGTAAATGTTTCGTATTCGAGTTATAGCTTGCGAAATATTTCATCCTAGTTTTTGCTTCAAGGATAAAATGAACCTCCACTGAGATTCTTACAACTTAAAATTAAGTCCTAAATTTGATAGTTTCATGCGTGTTCATTTTTTCCATGATATTTTCTAGTACTGAACGGATTTTTTCTTGTGGTTAAAATAACAATACAGTATTTTTCTGTTACATTTCGGTTTATTATTTTTTTAATAAAAAAAGAAGATTTCTTAAACTGCTCTTAATGATTATTTTTCCTTTTTTTATATAAATTTACTCTACAAATTTATTTATTGGCAATTTAACAAAGTTGTTGTAAAACTTGACGAAAATTTTGATTTGTCAAAATTTGTATCGAAAAATGAGATTTTCAATAAAAATTTCTTGTGTTTGATAATTTTCTCAAAAATTACTAGAAATACAATTTTGAAATTGGTTTATACGATTTATCAATTCAAAAACAATATTAAATTTACCCCGTAATTTAAGTTCCAAGTATTTTGATGCAGTTCTTTTAACTGATGGAAAAGGAATCAGAATTAATTTTTGAAAATTATAACTGAAAAACAAAAGTGTTTCCGAACTTATGTTTCTGACAACGTTTTGTTATTTCGTTTAGAAGATGTCTTAAAAATCTTATTTTTTCTTTGTGAGACACTCTGTGTTTTTAGCTTTGTCAGTTAAACGTTAAGAATGTACCATTTAAGGAAAAGCAATTTTTCACAGGAAAAAAGAAAGTAAAAACAGAGATAGAACATTCGCACATACCAACTAAAGTAAGTGCTTTTGTATTTTAGTATAAGTAATTGAGATAGTGTAATTGTAACCCAAGAAAAAAAGAAAACGTGACAAAGACAAAAGGTTATCAATCACGAACTTTTTCACTCTCTTCATTTACTTACTGTTTTATAATAGTGGTAGCGATTACTGTAATGGTGGTAATAGTGGAGAAATTTATACCCCCATTTAAACAACCCTTATTCCTTAGGATTTACGAGCAAACAACAATATTAAATTTATAAACGTTTAATCTTTATTTATTTAATAGACGTTTATCACAACTAAATTAGTCATTCCAATTTAGTTAAAAATATTATTAAATCATCAAATCTATTCTAGCCTGTCTATGACTCTTCTATCAGCTAAAAGCAATATTTTTAAAACAATATACTTTATTAAAAGACCGGCTGCTTTTTATTACCTTGTATCTTTTTTAGTATTTTTACACAAAAACCATGCAATACCATTTTATTTATTTACTTGTAACCATTCGTTATGTAATAGTATTAAATTAATGAATAAGCAGTACCTTCAAAACTAACTTCAAATTATAATGTAAGATAGACGATATAATCCCGTGGGAAATTAAATTGCTCAATGAAGTTAAAGAAATAAATAAATCAAAGTATTTAACGAGTAATATAAACATACATACAAGAATAATATTTAATTAAATAAACCAATGATAAATATATATTTATCTTTTATCCCATTATTTTTATATTTTAAAAACTAAATAAATCTATTATTTTTGCGTAGAAAAAATTATACGATAAAAAAGTAATGAAATTAAAATTTTTCTATGCTGCAATAAGTGATTAAACTATAAGTAAAAAATTGATTTATTTACCCAACAAAAATCAAGACAGGATAAAAAAGTCAACTAATGAGATTTAAAAGAAACAATATCATAGAATTAAACAGATATAATGAAAAACACCTAACAAACTTTTAGGAATATGTTCTACTGGTAAAAATAAAGAAAAAAGTGCCTTCGTATAAACGTAGGTTAGAAAACGCTTCGTTAGAAATGTGTCGGCTTGCAAAAGATTTCGCCCTGATTTCTGTGCCTTCGGTAAAATTAAATCAGACTGTACAATTCGTGGGACCCAAATTAAGTGATTTTATATGAAATCTAACCTGGAAAACTGAAGAAACATATCTTTTCAGACCTATTTAGGTCTTGAATTTTGTACTTTTCGGGAAGTCTGCCACCTTTTAGTATGTTTTTTTTTTTTAATTAACTAGAAATTCCTACATTTTTATTTAGTTTCTACGGACTTTATTCATGCCATTTTACGAAGAATCAAATTCTCTACAGATTTTGTTTAAACCTTTTAAGTATTCATTATCCAGTTAACTAATTTATTTTACCCCAGACATAAAATGGTATTTAATAATGTTAGATAACTGATCAAAAATGTCTATAAGTATAAATTTTAAAAAAAATAGAGAAAGTGGATAATTTCAAATATTTAGGAGAATGGATCAGTTGGACTTTTTTTAGATCAAAAACCGTTAACCGTTACATAGATAATAAAATGAAATTAACTTTCCAGCTAACGAAATACACATATAACAAACAGTCTTTATTATGGAACTCAAAATTTCGATACTATAAATCTCTGATAAAGACGGAAGCACTCTATGCGGTAGAAACCCTAAGACTGTACTAAGATCTACTACAAAGATCTACTACAAAATCTAACAAAAACAAGTAAGGAAAATTAAAACAAAACTTTAGTTCCTAAATTTAAAAATAATCAGGTAGAATTAATTCCAAATAACAAACTTTATACTAAAATTGAAAAATTGTCAGACACGATAAAGAAAAGACGAAACGCATTTTACTCCCATTCATTTAGAATGAATAACAGTAGATTAACTAAACAAATTTTTGATTTCTTTCAAAGTTAAAAAACTAAAGTCAAATGGTTTAGACAATTCCAAGAAGACCTAAAAGAATTAAAAATAACTGAAGAAATTATAAAAGAAAGTGAAATTTAAAAGATGAAAATAAAAGATTCCAAGAAGAGCCAAAACGCCAAGACAGAGCTGAACTTTATGAAGAACGAAGGAAAGAGGTATTAAAAGAATGAAAAGGTACTGGGCAGATAGAAAAACAGGAAAAAAGGAAACAACTGCAAATAAATGTATGATCTAACGTTCGAAATGAACTTCCGGAGAAAAAAAATGTTTCTCGGCCTGTATCGTATTTTACCCCAAATTTCTGAAAAACTACTATACATACAATTCTGGGTTCTATTTTTTCAACTTTTCATTTCAGATTTCATATAAAATTACTAAATTTGTAATCCTAAGAATTAGTCTGGTTTAATTTTACCGAAGACGTAGAAATCAAAGCGAAATCTTTCGCTAGCCGACTTGCTAACATTCCTTTTCCCAAACCTCTATTTATACGATCATTCTTCTTTATTTTCGCCAGTTCAATATGTCTTGAAAGTTTGCTACATTCTTTGTGAATAATCTATATAATGGCTTCCAACCAATCCGAAATTTAAAACAACTGGGTGGGTATGTTATTTTAATATCTCCTTACTTTGTTATTTTATTAAAGTCATTCATTTTTTATTTCTGTAAATAACTACTCCAGTCAGTCACTATAATAAAAAGTGTGTTATTTTGTTTAACCCGTTACTGATTCAAAATTTGAGGTTTTCTGCCATTAAAAAAACAAAAATAACTTAGTATAATAAATTTAACTGTAGTTATTTAATAAGTTTAAAGAAAAAAGGGTTTTTAATCCTGTAATAAACATTTAAAATTCCAAGTCTTTAAACAATATCTTTATTTCCTCAGAATTTTAATACCCGAAGTGTTTTTGTCATAGCTTCTTTTATTTACGATTTTACTGTATTCATAAATTAAGTAAAATCTACTCAGGTAGATTTAAGCATAAATGGCCAATCCACAACGTGAATTACCCTTGCGCAACACTTGATTTAAGTACTAATCACAATTCTTTAGGTTTTCATAAGTAACATAATAAATTAAGATAAGTAAAAATTAAGTTATATGAGGTCCACACTTTGAATTCAAAAAAAATTATATTATAAAAATGTGAAAATAAGTATGAAAAAATGGAAGTGATCGGTTGATTTGATTTTTTTGCTCTAAATTGTTACATTGAAATTCTAAAATAAAACTTTTACCAAAATTTATGAATTTATTATGCATCATCTTAACATACGTATATTTTTACTGCCAAGCATCTTTAATTTTTTTAATGAATATCTTTATTTAATTAAAATAAAATTCTATTAACTACTACCGCAGAAATAAAAAAAAAAAAAAAAAATTGAAATAAATTAAAAATCATACTTTTCAAGAAAATTTGTAAAATGTAGATTAGTTTTACAGGTATACATATATTACTGATAAAAAGCAATATGAAATTGAAAAGTACTTTTCAATGGGATCAATATAGAGTTGGTTCGTCGGCTAGGATTTCATTAGAAGAAATGACCAGTCATGCGATAGGTCGTTTGTTCATTCTATCGCCACCGACTTCTCCCTCCTACACTCCACCCAAACCCTTCTAAAAACACTTCTATCTTCTAACAGTAGACATTCTAACCGGGGAGGGTTCATTATTTGTTCTGTACAAACAATTCTTTACTTGAAAATGGGGAGTAATGAACACGGCTGATCATTGCTTTCTCTTATATATATATATATATATATATATATATATATATATAAGAGAAGAACAATAAACTTTAGCAAAATAAAATTGTTCAGAAAATCATTAGGTGCATACACGCTTCACAAAAATCTAGACTAACTATTGAAATTAATCTCTGAACACTGGAGATCGTTATATACTCAAATAATTTTCTAGCTACTGTAACTGCATACTTCAATTAACAACTGAAACATGTCACAGAATCAAACGTATACCTAAAACCAGTCTATAGTAAAAAAAATACTGATATATATAACGGATTAAATGTAACAACATTAATATATATTTATTGATTTATTACCTCCATTAATACTAGGCTGAAGCCAAATTATAGATAAATAAATCTTTTAGTGTATGAAAAAACGCAATGCCTAGCTGAGATTCGAACTCGGAACTATCAATATGTATAGTAGAAGAAAAAAACAAGTGGTAAGAAAATTTCTTAACCCGAAACAGTAGAAATTAAAAATCCTTCCATTTACTTAAAAAAGACTTCAATTTACCATTATAATAACATTAGCTGCAGCAGTTGTATTAGTAAAAATAACAGCATATTAAAAATATTCATTTTAATGAAATTTCGCCGTTCATTAAACTCTACGTTCCTACCACCCTATTTTTCAGAGGCTGCTTATTTTATTTTATTTTTTAATTTTAAATTGTACCCTAGTCGTATAGTCTCATGATTACTTAGTAGACTTCTTGTAGCCGTAATAAAAAATATTAAAATGTTTCCAATAATTTCTCCCCAAAATGATGCCATAGATATTTTATAGATCGTTTATTATTACGTGTAACTTCCATTTTTTTCTATACAATACCAGAGCAACGATCAATGTAATATTAACATATTACATAATACATAACAATGTAATATTTGAAGAGTTAAAGTGGTTTAAAATTTTGTAAGAGGAAATTTCCGCTTTTAATTTACATTATCCATATTAAATTATGTTTGTGGTAAACTATCATGTTTATTTTATGCAGAAGAATACATATTTGAGTATTTCATAAGTAGTAATTTTTTCCTTTATCATCAATATTTCATAATGTTTTTATATTAATCTTTGTAATTATATTAACTGATGTAGACTAGTAAGATAAAAAGGTTTGTTAATAAACAAAACCCATCTTAGATAGAAATATTGTAGTTAGGATAAAAAGTATTTGATAATATGGAACGAAAGTTATATATATTATTAGTAAATAGTACAAAACAAAATATCTACAAGAAAATTAAGGTGAAAGGATTACTGACAGTAACAAGTATTTTGACTAACTAAGGAAGAGGTTTGACAAAAACTTTGTGCGAGGCATATAATATAAACTTGAATTTTATACAGTTAGAAAGAAGAAAGGAAGGAAGTGAAACACTTGAAATAGTTTTGAGATCTCGAAAATAGAAATAGATTAAATGAAATGAGCAGAGAAAATAAAGAAATATTGAAAAGGAGAGAAAAATTTAATGAAGATTATATGAAACTGGAAAACGTCACGGTTGAAACACATCAGAAGTTGAAATTGTCTTCAACGAAGAGTCAGATAAAAAACTCAAGAGACTAGAAAAAGGAAGACAATTGGGATATTTAAAGATAATATAAATGGAGGAAGCCATACAAAAAGAGACACGATGATCAAGACGAGAAAAATAAAGGACGTTCATTTGAGATCTCTTGAAAGACAGATCCACCAAAGAAGAAAAAATTATGTTTATATACTAGTGATAACTGGGTAACAATCGAAACGAGTATCTAGTTTTGTATCTTTATTTTTAGCCTATCGGTTATTTAAACATTTTAAGTGATAACTAATAATATTTTTAAGATATACTCTCGTAATTCCCTACAAGATTACGTGCTTAATCACACATAGCTGATAAATAAAATTTACAGTTACCATGAAAAGTAAAAAGGATAATAGTATTTTACAATTTACATAATAGGCCTATATACAGTTTCTTACGAAGAACGGTCAAGGTGAAAATAAAAAAGTTGTAATAAAAATGTTTGTATAAATATGGATCTGGAAATGCATCGTTTTCGAATTGTAGCTTGAGAAAAGTTTTACCTTGATTTATGCTTCAAGTTTAAAACAATGTGTAAATTTAAGTTATACTTAAATTCTTTGAACTTAAATTATCGGGTAAATTTCATGGCTTAAATGCTATTTTTTATTGTAATAAAAAAAATTATTGCACTCCAAACTTCAAAAATTTATTTTGTGACATCTACTTTTTGTGGTTTAGAATAATTTTTTCAAAGATTACAAGTAATAGTTTTAGGACCTGTTTTTCATATTAAAAACTATATACAACAACCAAATACCCTTTAATTTATGGGTAACTGACCTATAAATGAAAAAAAAAATAACCGTACAGACATCGGTCTAGAAATGTTTTGTTTTCCAGCTATAACTGGAAAACCAATTATTTCCGATCCTATGTTTATGTGAACTTTTTTATTTACACTGAATACATTTATCTACCTTTTTTAACTTTTTTCATAGTTTTTAAAATAGAATATATCCGAAACGCGTCAAAAAGTAATTTAGTTATGACGAAGCTAACAAATGAACATAAATGTACTTAGAATAAACGATTATGAAGATCTTAACAAAAAATGTTTATTACGAAACAAAAATTACCCGTTTGAAAAATTTCAGTTTTTCACGCTTCATTTTCCCATTCATTCTCACACTTTATGTCTGTTTTCGTGCATCATTTTTGCGATTCTATTTAACAACTTCAGCCGTACCTCAGAATTTATCAACCGATTTCAATAAATGAGCATTTGGCACCGTTGGTATTAAAACAGTTGTATAAATTAACTTTCCACCTACCAACAATTTAAAAGTGTAAATCCTAGTACTTTCGGAGCTGTTACTCCATCTTCAGGAATTTTCTAAAAGATGTTAATTTAAATTCAAATCAATAATCGTTTTTAAATTAAACTGACGGTCGTCGAGAATAAAATTAATTCGTACGTCAATAAGACAGTAACGTCATGTTTGTAAGATGTTTGCGACTATTATCCTTAACATAGTCGCAAAGATCCTCATAATACATGAACATAACAGTTTAATTTAAAAACAATTATTGATTTGAATTTAAATTAACATCTATTAAAAAATCCCGGAAGATGGAGTAATAGCTCCGAAAGTACTAGGATTTACAATTTTAAATTGTTGGTAAGCGGAAATTTAATTTATACAATATTTACAAAGTTATTAATAACTAAAAACATTTATTGACTGTCACTTTCAAATTAGTAATTCTTTCCAAAATGATTTATTTTTTAAAGATGTTTATTACAAAAATATCTCAATTCGTTATTAAGATATAAATTTTATAAAAAAAACACAAAAATGGGACAAAGAAGATGAAGCAATATTTGCCTACATATTTAGGATAATTGTGAACATTTGCTCACATGAAATTTTTTGTTATTTTTATATCCTAAAATTGTTCCTTAATTCATCAACACCCTCTAGAAACCGTATATATACACAGGAATCCGGATGAATAATATTTTACATCAGTGAATGAGATGATCAAAATCCTTTCTATAATTTTAATACTTTTAATTTTGTTTTTAAATAAATCATGCATGATTTATTTATGTGTATAATGTATAATAAGTATATTTAAGTATATCATGCATAATTATATAATGTATATATATATTTTATATAATAGAATATGTATGTACACAGAATGTATATACTTGTACATTATACACATTCTGATGAAACAGATATCTGCTAAATTACTAAACATAGAAAAAAAACTAAAGCAGTAATAACAGGAAATTAGTTTATTAATATTTATACAGATATATATATATATATATATGAAACTATTATAAATACATCTTCTATATATATAAAAACGTTAAGTTCGTTTGTGTACGGCTTCAAAAACTCAAAATGTTCTGCACCGATTATGCTCAAATTTTATCACGATATATAACCAGCATCAAAGATTGTTTTCATATATTTTAAATAAATCTATCTATCTATTTTTAATTTGTAGTTTTTTTAATAAATAAGAAGCTAATAAATCAGATGGAAATGTAAACAAAGGAAAACCAATCAGATCAATGCAAGATGGCCGCTGTCAAACACAACGACCAATCACAAAGAGCCCGTATAGTCGTTGCCAATGTAAACAAAATCACAACTGATTAAGTAACAAATTTCTTTGAATTATATTTAACTGCTAAAACATCTGTATTTTATTAAAAAAAAAAAAAAAACATACACAAGGTGTATTATGTCCTTTGTAAGAGAATTCGGTTATTGTCTTCCACAACGCTTCTTATCATTAAACGAAAAGAATTCCAGCCGTGTTATAGAAAAACAATGATATCAAAATGTGGCAAGGTTCAAAAGAAATAATTTTTGAAGAGGTTTAATTTAATGTTCAATCATTGCAAAGGGGTTCGCGTATTAAAAGTAATTATAGTCCGTATAAAATTGGTTTGACACACAACGCCATATTGGTAAGTCGTGTTTTTATTCGGCTCGTAACGAATATGTTTGCCGGCCTCCGTGGCGCGAGTGGTAACGTCTCGGACTTTAATCCGGTGGTTCCAAGTTGGAATCCCGGTCAGGCATGGCATTTTCATACGCTATAAATCATTCATATCATCATCTGAAGCAATGCATAACGGTGGTTTCGGAAGTTAGAAAAAACAAAAAAAAAACGAATACTTAGTTGTGGTTTCAGTGTTACTATTTGTGAATTTTGTTCTTTGCTTTTACATAGCAAAGAACGCTAAATTACCAAAAAACGATTGTTTGGTCATATATATGTAAAAAAATAACCTAACAAAGGATTTTTTGGTCATTATGTAGGGATACAATTTTTTGTGTATTTGGTTATTTCGACTTTTTTTGTTTGCATAGTCTTAAGTCTAACTGGGCTATAAGAAAGTTGGGTGTTTTAATTTATTTACTGTAAGTCATCCTTCTTGGTGGCTTTTCTTTTTGTTTTGGTGTTTTTTTTTTGTTTTTTTTTAATAAAATACATAAAATACAGATGTTTTAGCTGTTAAATTTAATTCAAAGAAATTTGGTCGTTGTGTTTGACAGTGGCCATCTTCCATTGTTCTGATTGGTTTTCCTTTGTTTATATTTCCAAATTAAAAATAGATAGATAGATTTATTAAAAATAGATGAAAACAATCTTTGATGCGGGTTATATATCGCGCTAAAATTTGAGCTCAATCGGTGCAGAACATTTTGAGTTTTTGAAGCCGTACATAAACGCACTTAACATTTTTATATATATAGATATATATCTAAATGGAGAATGATATACTTTCAACAATAAAAAATAATCAAAGGAAATAATAGAAGAATAGTGTATATTTTAAAGTTACTATAGAGTTATTATTTAATTTTTTCTTTTAAAATATGTTTAGTGATGAAAATTACTTAAAATTAATATAACTTTATAAAAGCATTAAAATTTTTTTAAAGTTTAGTTTAAATAAGAGTTTAATTACTTGTTTAGTCTGATACTATTAAATGTGAACTAAACATTTACATTACATAACAACGTTAAACAATAGCAAATAAGCTGCATGAAAAAAAAAATAATAATTTATGTAATAAAACATTCTTTTAAAAATAAATGAAAAATAATTTTAAAAAAACTTTACATAAACATGTTAAATAAGTTTTTTAACTCTCAGTTAAATCGTTTTAAAAGTTGATCCAACAAAAAAAAATTACTTTTGTTGGATAATAAAGCCCTTTAATTTTGTTTTTAGGAACAATTCTTCAAATTATAGAAACGTTTGACTGTAATACTATCAATGTTTTTATTATTTTATTTATTAAAGAAATAAAAATCACCCATTATTACATAGAAGATTACTATAAAAATCACCCATTATTACATAGAAGATTACTATTTTATCCAAAATTATAAAATCATATATATACAATATACATATTTATATATTGAAATTTAAATTGATTTTTAAAGATATAATGTAATTAATTCATTGTTTTTTTTTATAGTCGCATCAACGAAAACAGTCATTAGTAACGTACATATATGAGTAATGCGCCGGTCGCTGGAAGAGCGACCGGCCAATGTTTTAACTGCAGAGAGGTTGGCCATGTCAAGGTGAATTGCCAGAAGGTAGCCCGCTGCACTTTCTGCAAAACCTCTGACCACGTTTTGGGAGGCAGAGGTTACAGAAATGTACACCGGAAGTGAGGGGTACTCACTGTGGAGCATAGAATTATTTTGGGCGAATTTTTTTTTGTGGTAGAATTATTGTGGCGAGATAGCCTCGTCCAGGAGGGGTGAGACACTCCGGCATCTCATCACCGATGAGTGAACGGGGACTCCTGGCGGAGCCATGGGGAGGGGGTTAAATAAGACCGTAGTCCCGGTGGGAGATCCCTTTGGGGGTTCTCCGTTAGTGGCAAGGCGGGGGGGAATATAAGACCATAGTCCCGGTGGGGAGGATCCCGAAGGGATCCCCTCATTTGAGACATGGTGACTAAACGAAAGACCGGTCCCGACCGGTGGGACCTTGAGTTCTGCCGAGGTTGTTTGGGGAGAAGGAAACCCCCCCGGAACTGTATTTATGTTTAATTGCGGGTTATTTCTCTCTGTGGGGCGGGGTAAAAAAGAGTAAATAAAATTATTAACTTAAATAAAACTAAGTGAACATAAATAATTAGACAATAAAAACCCAAAATTGGATAGGATAACAAACTGAAACATGAATAACAAATATAAGAACATGACCACTGGGCAATTTTCACTGCGCACACAGTTCGACATAATGGATCTCACGTAAGCAAACCCACTAAATAAAAAAGTTTATTTTATAAATAAACCTTTATACAAGGTTTTTTTTTATAAATTTAAAATATTAAAGAATTATTTGATATTCAACATAATTGTTCGTCTTATCAGCGTTCAGTAGTTTATTCAAGTAACTCGTAGTTACCGTTGTATTACGAGCACGTTTTGGCAATTTCTCTGTCACTGCTTAGCTTCATCAACACACAAGTCACAACAAAATGGAATTGAAGCCTAAGAACACTCCCGGGATTACAAGTAGTTTAATTTTTACGCATTAGTTGTACGAAGCTCTGACATTTTTGTTCAAAACCTAGGATGTAAAGAAAAAATTGTTTAACGTACTGGCACATTTAGAAGAAACACGTTAACATCTCTACAATTAGTATTCGGACAAGAAATGGAAGCATTATATTCTTGTTTCTAACATTAATTATAGTATATAATGATTTAAATTTTGGATTAAAATTTAGAATTCTGGAAAATAAATTAATTTATATGTAAGAAGTAATACCCTCTTAAATACAAGAGCCAAGTGAAATGAATTTTACTCTGCTTATTGAAAATATATATTAGTTAAACCTAATTTTGTACATACATAAAACGTTTTTTCCGTAAAAATATTTAAGGGAATTATAAAATAACCAAAATCAAGTTTATTGCAAAAATTATGTTTCTTTTTATTTATTTTTTAGCAAGATTATTTATAAAAATATATAACCTCAACGTTTAGAAAATTATTACTTATATTGTATATGATGATTTTAGTTAAAGATAAAATTTATAAATTTAATTTCTATTTTATCAATAAGATTCCAAACATTGTTTATGTTATTTTAGGATTTTACATCTTGCACAAAAGAAACTACATGTAGAATATAGAATGATGTCTCAATACACTTTAAACTGATAATTGTAAAAATCTCTTTTACAAAACAAAAGAGCATTCTTAGTAAGAATTATCAATAAATAAAATAATAACATATTTGACTTGTAAATCATACTAAAAAATAATAATTTAACGATTACCTTTACATGCTTTGCGATGAGATATTGGTTTAGTTGGGTCTCTATAATAACCTTCTTTGCAATAGTGGCAATGCCGACCGGCTGTGAAATGTCTGCATTTCAGACATATACCTCCGCTAATTCGACCGGATAACTTGTACAATTCCATGTTAAAACGACACCTTCTCGCATGAAGATTACAGTTACAGGCTGAAAAAAAGAAAAAAAGAAAATTATTAATAAATCTTAAATTAAATCTAGATAAATAAAAACATAAATGTTCGTTTGTTTTAATCTTAAATCTCCGAAAGTTCTTCACCGATTGACTTGAAATTTTGACGTAACGTTGCATCTAAATACACGCGTGTTTTTATATACCTAGTATTTATATAACTAAGATGTCACACTCGTGACAGGTAAAAACATGTTTTTTGTTGTTTTTTTTAAACAGCGCTATGTCTTGGACGTAAAAGCAACACACGCTATACTAAACATTTTACGATTCCATTTCAATGTTTCCGATATGTGTGTCCACTATAGACTAAAAAAACTACCGGACCGACTTATGCGCGGGGAAAAGAGAGAAAGGGAAAAATCGGAAAAGATAAAAGGAAAGAAGGGAAAATAGAAAAAAGAAAATTGGGAAAACGGGGAAAACGGGGAAAACGAAATAGAAAGGAGAAAAAGAAAAGGGAAAGGGAAATAAGGGAAAGATCAATGGGGAAAGAAAAGGGAAATGGGAGGAAAAGGTTAAAATGGTGAAAGGGAAAGAGAAATATATGAAAAGGGGAAAGGGAATATGGTAAAAATGAAAATGGGAAACGGAGAATGGGGAAAAATGAAAGAGGAGAAAGGGAGAAGCCCTGAAAGGGTAAAAGGGAAGGTCAAATTTTGTGAAGTTCCTTAATGTTCATATTGTTAATGTTTCATCAAACTTTCAATTGTATTAATTTAATCTATATATATATATATATATATATATATATATATATATATATATATATTATAATTTAATCTATATATATATATATATATAAAGAAGGCCAATGGTGGATTGTGCCAAATGGGGTGGTGTATCGAGAAATAGAGCCTGTTACTGATACTATGCAGAAAAAAGGAATTTCTTTCTTTGGTCATCTCATAAGGACACCGGAAACAAGACTGTCAAGAAATATAATTGAAAAGCTCTAGTTCCAAAAGCTAGAAGTAGGATGGATCAAAAAAATTAGAGAAGGTATGAAAGAATTGGGAATTTCCCTGACTGACCTACAGAATAAAACTGGAAAAATTGCAAAGCGAAAAGACAAAATCATTAGATTTAAACAAAAGACAGACAAACAACAAAATACAACGAAGAGTGTGTTTACAGATGAAGAAAAGAAAGCAAGATCTGAACGGATGAAGAAATACTGGGCAGCTCGGAAGAGTAAAATAACACGCTTTTCTCAGAAAAGATCCAACTAAAATTGACTTATATGGTCCCATGTTGGCCGTAAAAGCATAATAATAATAATAATAATAATAATAATAATAATAATAATAATAATAATAATAATAATAATAGATTATATATATATATATATATATATATATATATATATATATATATTCCAAAAATTACATTTAGGAATTGTATATATGTATGTATTATTTATAAATTATATATATATATAAGTGCATGTGCTGGATGGAAAAACGAAAAACATAGAATGGTGAAAGATGAACGAATTATAGAGGAAAAAGAGGGAAAATAAGAACAGAAGAATTAAAATATTTGCGTGGTCCTCTGCAGGCTTGAAAAAAATTATATAACTTTAATTTTTCAGATAACAATATTTATTAATTATTATTATTTTATTAATTCATTATATAAACTTAAAGCACACCCGTGAAAATATGATCTTTACATTAATTAACTTCTGAAAAATGCCATTTATTACCGAGATTCGAATACAAAATCTTCTGAATGTAAAACAAATTACCATTTTACCATTATGGAAGTCGGCATAAGAATGTACACCAATAGGCATTTGAATAAATAAAAAGCACTAAAAAAAATCATGAATAAATAAAAAACATTATAAAAATTTATAATAGTAAAACAAAAAGACGCTTTGATGAAACATATTACACACGTTCATCAAAAAGAACAATAATTTTATAAATTTGCTTTATAACAGACTACTTATAATGATGATGATAATAGACATAGCTTGTATGAATAAATAAATAATAAAGAAGTACAAAAAAAAAGATAACATAAAAGAAGAAAATAATTAACAAATTACTTACTATTAATTAACACGGCAGATAACAAATTTTTATCTTCCTGTACTTACAAAATTAAAAAAAATATATTTCTATGATTTTGATCATGAACTTTCAAAATAATTTATTATTTACCAACATAGAAATATGATTTACTTATCTTAAACAAGTAATATTATTTTTCATGTTACTATAATAAAAATATTTTTGCGAAAAATTAAAGAAATATAAAACTCAAAAAATTATAAAATAACAATTTTTGTTTAAATTATTTCAATAATCGTTTAGCGTAGCTCCTTTCTCTGTACTTGTTATTTTAAAATTTAATTTTCAAAATTATTATTATTATTTTTAATATTAAATGGCTGTTATAAAAGAGTATAAACTGAAGATTTGTGTCTAATCATACTCAAACCTTCTTCGACTGAAGTACACTATTTTAACACTATAATCCTATATTATACACTTTCAACATATATATATATATATATATATATATATATATATATATATATATATATATATATATATATATATATATATATACTAGCTCCCCGTCGCAGCTTCACCTGCGTTATATGGTTAATAGCGTTTCCCGTAGCAGTTAATTTTTTTATTTTATTTTCTTTAGTCAAGTAATCAGAGGCAGGTGCAGCCAGTTACACATACAGTAACGGTGGCAGTGTTGGTCGAGCCACAGCGCCGTATACCTTGTCACCCTTAAAAAATTGGAATTAAAAAGAACTCCGAAAATGATTTTTAAATATTTATCTGAAGAGTATTTGCAAGCCCAAATTTACTGAATATCTCGCTTACTATAATCGAATTGGGAAAATTTACAGTCATTGTTCAAATTTTTGTTTACCTTTCTTCATCTGATTTCAAGGTAATTTCGAAAATCTAGAAATTGTTTTTTTGGCATAAAGACTGCAATCACCAAAAATCAGGTTGATTTTTTTCATTTTTTACCGAGAAATTAAAAAAATAACAAGGTTACAAAAAACAATTCAAAAATAATTTTAACCCTTGAAACTTGGAATTAAACTCAAAAAAAAAAACTAGAAACTGATTTTTTTTTTTTAGATGTTCATAATCAATCAGTGCAAACACAGATCACACAGTGATAGATACTCAGAGTTCATAGTTCATTAAAGTTCACCACACTACTACATTATATATTTGTTAGAGATTCTTTGAGATGTAATATATTCAAAAACCTTCTCAGTTATGCCAAGAAACATCGTTAAAAATTTAGTTGCGATTAATCGAGTAGTTTTTTTGTTTATCCCGAACAAACAAAAACCCTCTCCTCCTCTTTATTTAATAGTATAGGTATATATATTAATACACACACACACACACACACACACACACACACACACACACACACACACACACACACACACACACACACACACACACACACACACACACACACACACCAGAAAAAAGATTTTCAGGATAGATTTGTTTTACGAAAGATTTACAATGTTTATATTGTTTTAAAATAGTAACAGATTTATAATCCCTGAAAATTTATTTTAATTAACGTAATAAAATACTTTAAGTTTCTTCACATGTGGATTAGTTAAAATACTTTCATTACTAGTTACAATTCAACTGCTAATGTAAACTGTGACTACGTTTAAGTGGAATTGAATTGCAGCAATTAAGGATTTTAATTTGTTTACGCTACGCTAAAAAAAAATAAATCAGTCACTAGAAATTATCACACACATAGTTAAGTATGAAATAATTTCACAATTTTATTTAACTGTAAAAGTAAAATCCGACTGAGTAGGCTAAACACGTAAAAGAGCGAATGAAAAGGTAAAGAGAAAGAGAGGAAAAAACATGAAACAAATATTTACGGCAGTTAATTCAGACTAACTTGTTAATAAAAATAAATTATACAATAAAAATATCATAAGGGTATAAAATAAAATAGATGCACATAAATAAACTACATTACTACAGTTTTAATATAATTTTATAAAAAGAACAAGTTAAAGCAAAATAAAATAACAAAACGAGAAGTCCTCAATGGTAGCTGACATCACTAATTCATACTGTTTAACTACATATGTTTTAAAGAACATCATAAAGACATCATTTTCAATGAATTTAAAAATACACATCGTATATTAAAACTGATGAAAAAAAAACCAAAGTGAGAAGAAAAAATACAGTTTAATAAAAATAAAAGAAACAAATCACCCATTCTGGTTGCCAACAACAGATATATTATTGTGAAACATCTGATGAAGGAGTTGGGTGCATACCGATATTACAGTTTTAACTTATAATTTCCTTTGAAGTAAGCCTTTATATTATAAATATATACATATATTTCATCAGCAGTGAAATGAGAAAATTATACTCTGTAATACTCTGGATTTCTTTACGACTACACTTTTTACAGTTCAGCAGGCAAAACAGCTTGTATTTAATAAATAAAAAATAAAAAATGTATACAGAACACAAATCGATAGAAATAAAAATTATAAAGAAACAATGTCATATGAAGTAGGAATCGTAAAAATATTTATTTTTTATTCGTATTTTTCGACATGTTTAACAGACAAGGCAGTAGTAAAATTAACAAAAATACCAATACTAAAATATATTTCATCTCTTCGATTTAAATACTATAAAATAATTATTATTTTTAATTAAATACTGAAATTACTATTATTTATTACTGCAATTATTATTTAAATACTGAAAATTTTTACGAAAAAAGAGGAAAAGAAAACCGTAATAACTCGGATGGAGGAATTTTTACAGTAGGAATAGGATCAGGGGTAAATAATGTTTTGATGTTTTTCTAAATACTTTCTAAACTCTGGGATAGCTACACGTAATGTAACTAACCAGGACTCATATTTTCATACATTGGCAGCTAAAAGAAATTTAATCATTTCTAAAAAATTTCAA
Organism: Lycorma delicatula; assembly: GCF_047948215.1. NCBI lineage: Eukaryota > Metazoa > Arthropoda > Insecta > Hemiptera > Fulgoridae > Lycorma > Lycorma delicatula. Next base: position 31,258,161 of record NC_134460.1, read on the forward strand.
AAACAAAATTTTACGTACCATAACTAACAAATAGTGGTTTAAAACCAAAACAAAATTAAGTCAAACAATGGATGTAAAATTATAGAAAAAACTAATAAGTACTACTTTCAATATCAAGAACTATTTAAATAATTCAGCTCTAATAAGGTAGATTTCATAAGAAAGCTACCCATTTCAATGGGTACCATGATTCGACTTCCGGAAAATTTCAACATGTTTTCGCGTTTCAGATTCCCTAGACACCAAAACCACCGTCAGTTCAAAAATTTACAAATACATTTATATATATATATATTTCACTTTCTTGTGGACACCATAACTGTCGTAATTTTGCGCCAATCACTTTCAAATTGATACATAAAATATAACGACCCAAAGTTTCAATCGAGTTCGTTAATGGGCAGAATCGGACCATGGAGGTTGAAATAGGGGCTTTTTCGAAAAAAAAATATATCGCTATAACTTTAAATAAAATATCTAAATCGTTTAAATTTCCTACTATTCTTTGCATAAGGGTTTAAAACTTATTTAAGTAATTTTTTTTGTTATCACTAACTATTGGCCCAGGGGATGGAAAAAATTGGGTTTGGAAGACAAAAAAATCATACCTCCCTTAATAGGCACAGTATCGAATCGATATAAAGTGGTCTTTAGCCCTCTAAACATTACATAATTTTTTGTCTGAAACAAGTTTTTATATGACCAGCCCTTACGACAAGGGATGACCAAAATATTGCTGGAATTGTAAGAAGATGAGGCTTGTCGTATTTTAAACATGTGAAACGTTTTTTTACATGCAAGCATTGTCGTATTGAGTAAATTTGAAGTTTTTCTTAACTTTAAGGTGGAAATCTTTTTATCCCCTGTTTAGCACCGGTGAAATCTACCTCCCCCTTCCAGCGCGCCGAAAGGGATTTTTTTTTCTTAAGTCGCTGTTAAATACGACGCTTGAGAAGGTGCATGTTTTGAACCCTAACATTACATTTCATAGAATAACATTACGTTTAATTATAATCAAATTTAATTAATAAAAAATATTAAAACTAGTTTGTTATATTTTTATACGAGATTATTGTCAATACCTATTACTCTTTGACCTGGAAGTGTCACGTTAGGATGAAGAGGAAACAGCTAAACGCAAGGTACAGGGAACTTCATTGACTGCTACCGAGGAACTCAGGCCTCACGTTATCCAACAAGATCTTAATTTACACGGCTATCCTGCGCCCAATCAGGACGTACGGTGTAGAATTGAGGGAAACGGCTAGTACTAGTAATGTGGAAATTATACAACGATTTCAGAACAAAGTAGTGAGGGTAACTGCCGAAGCTCCGTGGTTCACGCGGAATGATGAGATTCAGGATTATCTGGAGCTCCCATCGGTTCGTGAGATTGCACAACAGCACAATGTCAAATACCTGCAGAGGCTTGAGAATCATGTAAACCACTTTGCAATTAATCTACTCGATAACAGCAGAGACGTCCGACGGTTGAAACAAGCCCATGTACTCGACTTAAGGGCTGCGTAAGAGTTTGGAATCTAACACCGTCAAGTTTAGTGGTGTCGTATCTAATTTCTTCTTACTTCTCTTTCTTTTTCTTTTTTATTTGTTATTAATGTTTGTTTTGTGGACTATATGGTGCTGAAATTAATGGTTTGTGATTAATGACTGAGCTTGAAATTTCATACTTGACTTTAAGTTTGCTTACAACTGTTTATTGTGTATTATTTATTTTGGGGGTTCCTTATCACGTGCTTTTGTCAGGGAACTTTGTCGAAAATTATCCATAATGTAGTAATACTTGGGAGTTATCCATTAGTGTTAAGTATCGACGAATAGCATTTGATTACTAGAACATTATACGAATATAATGGAAAATTTGGGATTACCAATCACTTGATTTACGGTTGCCGTATATTAATATGATTCCACATCTTATATCTGCACCAAGAACAGTCTTCAGTTACTTACTTTTTTTTGGCAGAAGAAATTTTTCATAAAATCATCAAAAAATTTAACCAAAACTGTGATGTTTTCCCACAACGAAGGTTTAGACGCTCATCCACGACCAGAAGTGATGAAAACATTCAGCGATTTCAAGACATTGTCGAAAAGACGAGTGATTATTGCCGAAATAATTACATACTTATACCTTATGCTTATTCTGTAATTTTGTATAGATTGCGTATAGATTCATAAAGATTCTTTTAAATCATCTAACAAAAAAAAACCTTGATTGTAATAAATTTTATAAAATATGAATCCCAAACAGTAAAGAAATCAAACAAAACACATTTGAACATCTAAAATTTCGATTGCTATAATGATGAAGATGACACCAAGAAAATTACATGCAAAAAATTACTCAAAACCTAGCCGTCTGGGGGAAAATTGGTGGTATGTATTTTGGGACAAAAGGCTCAGAAATTTAGCATTATCAGATGAGGAGACCAACCACAAACAATTTTTTTTTTAATAATGAGATACTGATTTTAATGTTAATACGATTTAAAACAAAGTTGGAGACTACAATCGATAAGTTATTTTAGGTGGAACAACAGTTTACTCACACTGTTGAAATATCTTAGAAGATGATGCTTGAGGTATTCAAGCATCAAGATGATGCTTGAATACCTTGATGCTTGAGGTATTCGACCTCAATACAGTTCTGAATTACTCCCGTAAATTAATTGGTCCAATCAGACGAAAAGAGAGACACTGTCCAATTATCTCAAATTAAGAATTTAAGCAGTTTATGTATCCACAACTTGTAGTTCAGCTAGATGTTTCTCTGACTACATAAGAAGCGTGTGCAATGGTGGATAACGTGTATTAAAAAGCAAGTAAAATATAATTAAAGATGACGTTATTGTTAATAGTGCTAGTTTTATTTACGCCACATTAATAGAGATTTTTCTTACGGTCGTATTTATTTAAATTGATTTAATTATATTCTTTAAATATTATTTTATAAATATTTAATTATAATTAAAATACAAATATTTCATTTATCAGAAATTATAAAATTCCTGCTACTGTTTGAAGATAAAGTACATTAATTATCTGTTTTTCGCTACCTGTCTCAGTTTTTTTTTATAAGTGTAAAATATCTGAAGTACAAGAGACCCTAATTATAATCGCTTTCTCTTAAAATACTGATGCTCATTATACACCAGTCCTGTATGAAAAAAATAAAAGTGATACTTATAGGATTGGATATATCTGATGTGCACCGTCATATGTTGGTCCGATATGATGGTCATATTGAAGACAACCTACTTCATTCTTTATCATTTTAGTTAATCTGACATGGAATGCTTGCTATTCTTTATAATGTGAATATATAATATTTAGGAATGACTTGCAACTCAACATATGATTGTACTGCTGAAAAAAATAAAATATACAAAGTCTCAGTAAGCTAAAGAATCCTTCAGAATCGATATTTTCTATTTGAAATAATTTTCGTAACAAGAAAATAGTTGTTTCATAAATTAATTCATTTATTTAATCTCTCACAGTGAATAATAAGCCTACGACAAGTAACAAGTAGCTTAATCATTCTTTTTTATGACAATAAATGAATTTTTATTGTAACGAATAAGAAAATTCAAAGCTTGGCCGGGATTCGAATCTAGAATCTTTACCATACCACCATGGAGGTTGACATCGCATTAAGGCCGATCTCTGAACGTCTTATACATATATACGAGTGTCCAAACATTAATATTCAATATAATCTTTAATTTTTTTGTTACGTTTTTTGTATTGCTGTTTATACAGTTGTATCTTAATGAAAAAATCAGATAACAATAAAAATGTACATCTTGGCTTTTATTTCTATAAATATTAATATACATTCAAGTAAATATTTTTTTAAATTATTTTAAATGTATGTTATATTACATATAGCGTACACTTATTTATATGAATTTGAGTTGTGCTGGTATAGTTACACGACTTATTTACGTAAAAAAATGTATGTACATGTATATAAAATACATAAATATAAACCACGTAGTTACGAAAAGTATAAGTAATAAATATACATATATTTATTCATAAATAAGAATAAACTGACATAAATACACTGAAATGTGCGTTGAAGCAAATGTATTCAAATCGTTTACAGAAAATTGAGTAAAATAAGTAACTCTATAACATTTTACGAAGGGAAGATCGTATTACGAAGGTAATTCGACAGAGGTCCCGAGAGTATCAGCAGAACCAACAGCTTTTTCCTTATAACAGCCTTTTTTTAAAAAAAAAAAAACTTTTCCCCGAAAAGTTTTCTCTACCTAACTTTTTATAGTTTTTCTTTTTCAAAAATAAAATCGAAGTAATGAGTTAGTATTTCGTAAAGTAATTGACTTCTGTAAAGAAATATTAAACCATAAAATATAAGCAAATGAAAATTTATTCACCTTATAATTCATTTTCCGACGAAGGTAAATTTAAAATGCATAAAATATTTTATTTCAAATATAAAGAATATAGAAAAGAATAATAGAAATATAGAAGATATTTTAATAAGATTATAATTCTCAAATTTATTTTCACGTTAATTACATTAACAATCCAGGAATTTTTTTTAACCAAAATAAAATATTTTAACAAATATAAATAGATTTAAAGATGTCCATAATGTCATACGTAAATCATTGAAAATAAACAGAATATTTACCAGATATAAAAAAATAATTTATAAATATATACTGAATTGAAAGGCTTCAATCTCAGATAAAATTTACTCTTCTGGAATTTTCAAATATAAGTTCCATAGAAAAAATTCAGCTTTCTCAAAAGCAGAACCTATTCTAAAGTTCATTTAAAAATACCAATATATGTCATTTTATTACAATTAGCGTGTATTATTTTATTAATAGAGATTGATTAACGAAATTGCCTCAGACTGATTGTTCAAAAATTATCCGGTAGGACTGATGATAGAGGTATAAACTGCCACATTTTATTCAATTTATATTTTTTTTTTTTTGTTAAATAGAACAATCAAAATTTTCCTCTAAGAAAAAATTCTAACTCTCAATTATTACAGAATATTAGTTAAAATTAATTTTTGCATGGAAAATACTGATTATTTTTAAATTACGGACTCGTTAAGAATATTAATCAACTTAATTTTTCCTTTTTATTAGTTGATTAAAAAATCATTGTTAATAATAGGACCAAGAAATTTTGTCAACTTATTATTTCATGAGCCACTTAACGTAAAAAAATCTAATATTTTCTAAGTTTTGTTTGTTTCAACCTACAAACATATTTCATATTTTTCTATAATGAAGCCGTGTTAGAATGGAAACAATATTCTTATTCTTATCAAAATGTTTGTTATAAGTTAAAATTTAAAGTTTTAAAAAAATGGAAAAAATAATAAAAAAATAATTATTTTAACTAAGTTTTTTTAAGTTTAAAAGTATTTCAAACAACCGCCTGTATATATTTTGTTGCTAGGTAGAAACTCTTTTTGATCCTTACTTAGGTATTGAATAAAAAATAAAACAGGAGTTGAATAATTAAAAAAAATTATGTTTTAACCTATTGATTAAAATCTTTTTTATTTTTATAAATTGCACGTTAATAATTTTATGTTTATTAGTTACATGTGAGGTTGAAAATATTTTTTACTTTTTATTGAAGAGACAGAAAATAAACTATTTTTTTTCAAGATAATTTTTTTAATTAAATTAGTTTTTTCTGACAAGATGAAATTTGTAATAATAGACTTTTCAAAAAGTGGATGGACAATGAAGTAATCTACCTAGCTTACTCGGCATTGACTATTATTGGTTTAAAAACTCATTCTATACTTTTTTAAATTATTTTTATTTTATTTAAATAAGTAAATAGGTTATTTAAATAAATAACTGTCAAGCAAATAATGTTTTGTAAGGCAACACCATTAGTGACAACTTCTGAAGCGATGTGTTAGTGTTTCACTACATGTGTACGTGTTACACTACATGTATGTGTTAGTGTCTGAAACACTACATCCGGAAGATCCCGAATGCGAGCCGCGATCAGTCATTTTTCATAAGCTACAAAGTGTATTTCATATTCTCATACAACAGTTTTAAAAATATGTGGTGAACTAACAATAGTAATTTTATTTTTAAGTAATAACAAATTTCAATTTCACGAATTGAAAAGTTTTAAATTTTAAGCTCTATGTAAATTTCGAGGTAATTCAACAACATCCTTATCACATTTTCTACCTGGATAGTACATTTTTATAGGCCGCACAAGTTAAACAAAGAACAACAAATAAATTTACTTCAACATTATCTAGGTATAAGCGTTCACTAAACAGTAATTTTGAAGTAAGCGCGTTTAAATAAACGAATATAAATAACACACTAGCGAAGTCGTTTGTGCGTACGTATTCAAATTCAAATATATGAGTAGCCTATAAACATAAGAATAAAAACTTCATTTAAAGAACGATTGTAAAGAAACGCAAACGGATATAAAAGAAGAAAGTTTCCAACAAATCTACGCCCTATCTCTTTTGTAAGATGCAAATAGTGTAAACTCCCAAGTCGAAAAGGATCACAAGGAATAGCGGAGACTTCTTGATATATATGCCCCTAGTCAGCCGCATGAACTCAAACACTTTGTTCTGTTTCAACAACCGACGCTTCGACACTACTGTAAGACAATCAAGAATCGGAAGAATCATTGAATGCAAAATTTTGTATTTCTGTGACCAATAGTATAATACTGGTACCCAAACAAAACACCATGAGATGCATATACATTAATTCCTTTTGTAAGTAATCAATTTAAAAATCAACAAAGAAAAATACAAATGTAGAAAATTTATTAGAAAAAATATAACAACATTTTGTGCAGTACATTACATTATATTTAAATATATAAAGCCAAACATTACAAAGATTTAAAAATAAAATTTATTTTTAAATAATTTGGAAAATCGTATTAATTAAGAAATAATTACTAATTTGAAAGAAGCGAAGAAAATCATGAATGACTCATTCAAATTATGTACAGAATCACTGAAACGCTTAATGTAGTAAAGTAAAATTGTAATATCTTTAATGATAGCTTCACACACGAGCTTTAAAAAAAAACTCGTGTTTGAAGTTATACTTCTTTGGTATGAATAAAAAAATAAATTTTTTACGCATTCAAACAACTTTGAGCTGAGTCAAACGATCGATAGACGACATTAAAATTCCATGCACAAAAATCTTTGAAGAAATCAAAAATTAAATTAAATAATATTTATTTTATACAGTTTTTTTTTTATACAGTTTAAAAAGTATTGAAGTATTCGTTGTCATATAAAAGTTCATCGAATACATATCGATTAGTTTAGTTCCATTAATTTTTCGGATGACGATTGAATAGGCACGACCGTTATCAGCGGCTTATGGTATGAAAAGTATGATACAAATAGTTTTATTTTATAATAGTGTATTTTATAAAAATTTTGTTTTTGGTAAATTTAAAATTACGAGGGTAAGTCAATTATTACTCGCAATTTAGTTATATTTTTGTTTATGTTGGTAGTACTATCGTGTTGCGTAGATGACGCATGCGTGGTTTAATTGTTGTTATGTCTGTGCAGGTTTGATGCTGCTAGGTTAGTTCTACTATTGCTACCCAGCTGTTAACCGTGGCTGCTCCGCTTTCTGTTTGCAACAAAGAAGAGCAACGTTCAGTGATCCGTTTTTTGTGGTCGGAAGGTGTATCAGGGGCCGAAATTCATCGAAGACTTTCGGTACAGTACGGGAACAGTATGTTGCCGCAACGGAGTGTCTACGAACGGATTGAAAAAATCAAAAATGGTCGCACAAGTGTTACCCACGACGAAGGAGCCGGACGACCGTTTACCACCACAAATGAGGAAAAAATTGAGTGTGTATGGTTTTCTTACACATACGAGTAACTATTGATGAAATGATACGTCGTCTGCAAATTAGTCACGGTTCTGCCTACGAAATCATCCACAACAGACTTGGGTTACATAAAGTCTGTCCAAGATGGGTCCCAAAATGACTCACACAATTGCATAAAAAAACGCGCTTGGACATCTGCCAAAAACATTTGGACCGCTATGGTAACGAACGGGACATCTTCTAAGACAGAATCGTCACTGGTGACTAAACATGGATCCATCATTACGAGCCGGAAAGTAAACGGCAGAGTATGGAATGGAAATGCTTACGGTTTTTTTGGGACTCACAAGGCCCAGTACTGGAACATTATGAGGGAAGTGGCACGACAATAAACAGTGTGCGTTACTGTGAGATGCTTACTGCCAAGCTGAAGCCTGCAATTCGAAGCAAACGCAGAGGACTGCTGTCGAAAGGTGTTGTGTTGTTGCACGACAATGCCCGTCCAGATACTGCTGAAACGCTCCAGAAACTCAACTTTGAAGTACTGGCTCATCCTTCGTATAGTCCTGATCTTATCCCTTCTGACTACCACTTGTTTGGTCCACTTAAAGTCGATTTATTTCAGACGAAACAGTGAAAGAAGCGGTGCATTCCTGGCTCGCAGCTCAACCGAAAACCTTCTTTTATGAGGGCATCAGGAAGCTTGTGCAACGATGCAACGATGGACCAAGTGCGTTGAAATGCAAGGGGACTATGTTGAAAAATGATGTACATGTAAGTTTCCTATTTGTATTGCAATAAAATTTATAACTACATTGCGGATAATAATTGACTCACCCTCATATTTATGCAAAATCAAGAATAGATCTGATGTGTGCTATTTTCTGTATCATTAAAAAATATAATTTTACTCATAAGAAATAATACTACATAAATATAACCTCAAATATTGATACACAATTTTTACAATTACAAAATAAATAAATATACGCTGCAATATAAATAAAGTTTTATGAATATGAACAAGCTTCACAGTTTAAAATATCCGTCTTCAGAAGTCCGTGTATATAAATATATATTTAAGACTCTGTTATGTTTACAACACGTGATAATCACTTAATTGCATTGAACGACTGACTGAATTAGACCCTACACGCATGTGCGTGCAAACTGATCCACTTGGGCCCGCGCAAATTTTCATGGTGTGTTACATCAGCGCGCGCAATTTCCGTAACTTGCTGATAATTCACTTTGATCAGTTTCTCCAAATGCGCCAAAATAAGTATAATTTTCATAAAAATATTTTGCATTTATTATTAAAAATACCAGTACGAATCTTATAAATCTTGTATTAAACATTTATGGTAGTATAAAAATTTTATTAATTTATTTATAAATTTAAAAACAAGAAAATGTTCAAAATCGTAAAAAATATAACACTTAAAATCTAAAATTACATGGTTATTTCCAGCTTAAGTTTTGCATAGAAGTAGAACATTAAGTATAAATAAATTTTAAAAAAAATTACTCGACTTCGAGTGGGACGTTTAAAAAGAGTTGAGTTTTCATTTAACATCTAAAAATAAAATTTATTTGTAAAAAACGAATGTAGGGTAGACCAAAAGTAGCCTTACATTAAGTAGGTATGTACAGCACATTTATATGCATTTGTTACAATAATATAAGTTCAATACTATTATTCACATTTATTTAACACCTACCTTTACTATTTTAAAACAATTTAATCTCGTAAGCGCTCAAATTGGCTTCCTTCAACATTGCAACATGCTTCGACCTTTCCATAATACAAGACACGCAATAAGACACAAAACCTTATCTGCATCGATTTCAATAAATGTTTCTGAGATGTACTCTTTTAATTTATTCACCGTGCGGGTGGTTAAACTCGTAAACCTTGATTTTTACATCTCAAAAAAATAAATCCATTGGCTATAGGTCAAGTGAACGTGGTGGCTAATCGTAGCTTTTCCTTTATCCACACCGGAAAGGTTTGGTTAATTTAATCCCCTACTGCCACATCATAATGGAGTTCCATCTTGCTGAAAAAACAGTTCGACGAAGTTAGCTCTGGTTCTAAATTATGGAGCTAGAACGTCACGAAATATTTCTGGGTAATTCGCCCCATCCACAGTTCCATAAAAGACAACTGGTCTGACAACACCTTCGCTGAACAATGTACCCCCACACCATGATACCAGGTTTGTTTCAACTGAGAAATGATGGTTTATTATATGGTTTATGAGGATTATCATCAGCCGAGTACAATGTACCTGTTCACGTGACCTGACATTTTGAAGCAGCCTCATCTGACCAGATGATCTTATCCAGAAAGTCTGGCTCCAAACCGATTTGACCACGCATCAGTTCACAGAACTGCAATCAGCGATAACGGTCTTCATCCTAAAGACCATGCAACAGTAGTGGACGATTTAATTTAAGCTTACGCATTAGGCGTCGCAAGGTCGTTCTTGGTATAGACAGTTCGATAGAAGCACGTCTTGTAGACGTTTTTAGGCTGTTCACAAATGTTAGAGCAACTTTCAATTAATTTTCTTCGGTTATAGAAGTCTTAGGATGACCAGATTTCGGTAAATTAACCACCGAAACTGTGCTTTTGAAACGTGGGTAAGTGTTAAAATTTCTTTGCCATGATGTGCACAACTGCTCCGCATTTTTACAATTCCAATACTGCTTTAGTATTCACTTTCTTTCTTTTTGATTTGAATTGTCTGTCGCTGACAATTACCCGTAAAAAAATAAAAAAGACAATAAAAATTAAAACCTACATTTGAGGAAATAGCTGTGAGGAAATAAAAATGTAAGGCTACATTTGGACCACTGTTTATAATCAGAAACAGAAGAAAATTTTTCAGAATAAAAAGATCTTCCAAAATTTTAGTAAAACAACAAAAAGTAAAATATTTTCATAAAGACTTGATGAAGCGAAAAATATTTTTAAAAAACTTAGTTTTTTATGGGTTCTTTTTTATTATTATATTACATTTTTAAGAACTGGTTCACAGAAATAAAAAGAATATTATTTTAACAAAAAGGTAATATGACTTTGATATGTCGTATTTAATTTTAAATTTTTTATTTTCAAAAACAAATTCTAGAAAAAATTATTCTACTCAATGATCTCTTTTATTTTTTTAAATTTATTATCATTAAGAAATATCTTAACTGGTAATCCTAATGATATCTCTATATTTTATGAAACCATAATGATGACATATCTCTATCAATATATATCATAAAATGGTTAGTTAATAAACATTACATAAACATTTTTTTTCCAATATATATAAACCTATGGTTCCTTCCGAATTAAAAACTGTTATCCACAACTAAGGCAGCAGAAATGTTGTTAAAAAAAAATTATAAAAATCAATACATTTATATTTATTTCTCTATTTCTTAATGAAACGGAAAAAGAATTCATTTTAGGTAAAGGAGGTTTCATTTAAAACAGTTCTTTTAGATATTTATGTAAAAATGGATCCATAAGTCAAGAAAAACTTTTTTCAAAATATTTTTTCTTGAAGTCAAAAAACAAAACAAAATTAATATTATAAAATAGCATTGAAAGCTAAACTCTTTCTCGTTAAAATAATATTTCTATTTCTGTCAACCTATTTTTAGAAATATTATGCTACAAAAGCATTCATAAAAAATTTAATTTATAATATTCTTCTTCCCACGTTATTGATAAAAACGATTAACGTTTAATTGTATTTTATTCGAAAATTATTATATTTACAAAAACAAAAAAGAACTTTTTTATTTAAAATGTCCTTATCTTTCGCGTTCAATATCGGATTTTATAGATTATATTTTTTTTAAATATTTATGAAAAACAACAAAAAGTGCTACTTTTTAAAATCGTTTTATTAAACACACCAACATATTTCATGTAAACATTGTTTATTTCACTCAAAGAAAAAATTCTACCTTTATTAAAATAACATTTTTTGGGAAGGGGATTTAAACATTTTAGATTAAGACTGGTTGACTACAGTAAGCAATTATCTACACACAAACGATATTTTTGTTCTCTAGACTTTTATTAACTACTTTTATAACTTATGTTATTTGGTAAAACAAAAACATAAAAAAAAATTTCATGCGAAAAAAATTTAAGTAATTAAAAATTTAAATAATAGATGTGGTAAAAGATGTAAGGATGTCAAAACATATTTTATAATTGATGACGTAAATTTTGTATAAGTATATAAAAGTTTGTATATTATTCAATTTTTTTTAATAGTTCTGTTATTTATGTAATATTAAACAGATACAAACATGAAGTAAACAATTATTGCATAGCGTTCAATATTTAAATCATTTACATTAAACAGATATTCCGTAGATGTAGCTCGCAAACTATACACTACAATCTATCAAACTATACATAACATTCAATGTTCAGAGAATTCCTTTCAGATACTGGAAACTGAAAATGATTGAAATTACCAAGATTAATATCTAATCGTCTAACAGAAATATGAAAACAATTAATTTACTAGTATGCATGTTATGGCATATTTAATTTAATAGAAATAACATAAATATTAGGAATGATACTCCAACACATTAAATTATATCAACTAGTAACTTCATTTTTTTCTTAATAATTTGATTTAAATTTGAGTAATAAAAATAATGTATTGTAATCAAAATACTGAATTTCATTGAAGCTAATATGAATATACATCAAATGCAAAGTGAAGTTTATTTTAAAGAATTTTGATTTTTAGAGATCCTTTTTTGTAACTTAAGATGATGGTCCCAAAACGGGTTAAAATTATATGCGTAAAGCTTTTTTACCCAAATAACTGTTTTTTTAATCAAATTAATTAATATTTTTATAATGATCCGCCCAACAGTATACACCAATAACTAGTAGATCTCAAAATCATAACAGAAATAATATAAAAGAAATGAAAACATACACCGATATTTAAAACTTAAAACTTGAATCAATTAAACTTGATTCCAAATTAAACAAAAAACTTAATTCTTGAAGAATACTTGGATTCTTGAAAATTAGTTTAAAATCTATTTAAAAAATATGATTAATAATATTACTTTCGCCGGCATAAATTTTAATGTTAATTTTGACATCGTACTATTGAAATCAGAAATCTATTTCTATTTCATTTGCATTTACCAATAAGCATATGTAAAGTAAATTTCAATTGCCTTTAATGGTCGAAAAACACAGTACGTTCAGAAAGTCACTGTGCAGTGTGCTTTAGAATTATGCGGTACATTCTGTTCTTTCTATTTTGCTTCGGCGCCCTGTGGGTTCAATGGGCGTTGCTCAAAATCTTTACTCGTTTAACGGAATCAATAGTTGCAAGAAACGTAACGATTTTTTCGGTAGAGGAAAAAACCGGAACCAGGAAATTTTTCTCGTTGATTCGTTTTTCTTAAAGGCGACTGATTTAGTGAAGCACAGGTTTTGTGAAAAGTTTCCAAATACTCCTGTTTTTCACCACAATGTAATTTGAACGCTTATCGAAAAATTTCCGGAACCAGGAAATTTTTCTCGTTGATTCGTTTTTCTTAAAGGCGACTGATTTAGTGAAGCACAAGTTTTGTGAAAAGTTTCCAAATACTCCTGTTTTTCACCACAATGTAATTTGAACGCTTATCGAAAAATTTCCGGAACCAGGAAATTTTTCTCGTTGATTCGTTTTTCTTAAAGGCGACTGATTTAGTGAAGCACAGGTTTTGTGAAAAGTTTCCAAATACTCCTGTTTTTCACCACAATGTAATTTGAACGCTTATCGAAAAATTTCCGGAACCAGGAAATTTTTCTCGTTGATTCGTTTTTCTTAAAGGCGACTGATTTAGTGAAGCACAAGTTTTGTGAAAAGTTTCCAAATACTCCTGTTTTTCACCACAATGTAATTTGAACGCTTATCGAAAAATTTCGGGCAACAGAATTTGTTAAGACGCTGGCCGAAGTGGTAGACCACCTAAACTAAACGAACACAAGCTGCTTGATATTTCAGATGCTACGGCCGAAACTCCATCAAAGTCAATGCGTAAGTTAGCACAGCATCAAGATATCGGACTTGCTACCGCATATAAAGGTATAAGAAAAGAACTGAAATTTTTCCCCTATCAGGTAACATGCGTTCAAGAAATAAAACCTACAGATAATGCCAAAAGACTAAATTATTGTCAATATTAAACGTTTTTTTGACAAAAAATATGTAAGTATCCTTGACATAACGTTTTTTACAGATGAATCGTGGTTTCCTGGGAGAGTGTATTATTTCACAAAATACACGACCGGTCGACACGTAAACCCCATGAACAATCTTTACACGAAGCGAAAATTGGAGTCTTGGTCGGTGTGCGTAGAACGCGCATTGTGGGTCCAATCTTCTTTGAAAATACAGTTAATAGTGATCGTTAATGTGCTGTTTTAACAAATTTCATTAGTCAATTAACAAGTGGAAAACAGTCACGGTTGGTTCCAACAAGATGGCGCCACAGCGCACATAGCTAACGGTCAATGACTTTTTTATGAAATGTTCGCTGAACGTATCATTTCGAAGATTTGTGGTCTGCACGATAGCTCGATCTGACTCCCCCAGATTACGTTTTTTTTTTTTAGCGAAATAAGCAATGTATCGTAACATATCACGCGTGATTGACGAACTAAAGACCGCAATAAATTTTAGAGGAGATTATTTTCAACATCTTTTATAAAATATTCCAGTTATTGTAATAACCGTTTCTAGAAAATAATGAAATAGAAATACTAAGTAATAATTAAGAAAGTTTCTTCGTTACACTTCCAGTGCACAGTAAATTTCCTTATGCACTGAAGGTAATTACCGTGTCTTAGGTTTTCAATTTTACTTAGTCGCCTTATATATGTACTCATAAGTTTGAAGCTTAATAATTCGCTTAATAATACCGTTAAAAACACCGAGGATAGATTTATATAATATCCCAATAATTTTTCTATTAATAAATACAATCTCAATTAATTACTAAAATTTGTCTTTCTAAAACTAATTTAGCATAAAAGTAATGTAGTAACTGTTTTTAAATCTAACATGAATTGTTACCCGTGTGAAAAGAATACTTGCTCATATAATGAAAGTTATTCCAATGTTCTGAAAGCTCAGAAAATTTTAATGTCGTATGAAATAAAAAGAATGAGCAGCGCGCTAAATGAATATTTTTATAAAACAACAAAGAAATAATTTTTTCTTTGTTGAAAAAAGTTCACAACTTTTTTTTCTTACGCTTTTATATTGATTTTTATTAATACCATACCTACTGAACGTGGTGAATAAATATCCACTATACGAACTGTACATTCGAACTTAAAAGTGTATATAAATTTCGGTTTTTTGTTGCCAAATTCTCCGTGGCTTCACAGCTGGAAAGATAATTGCATCGTTCTCCATTCCATTACTTAAAAAGATATAAAACATTTTCAAATTGATTATTAGCCGTAAATTATAACGTTCCAGTATAGAGATTTAAAAAAAAATTCTTAAATAAGGTTCTAAAAAGTTAACTGCTAAAAAAGCGAATACTTTTTTTCTTGAAAGTGCACCTAGAAATTTCTTTTGTTTTATATAGAGGAAGCTTAAAAAGAATTAACATTTAATTTTTCTATGAGATCAAAAATATTTATGTTGCAATGTCATAAATGCTCCAAATAGGTAGTAAGATAAAACTAATCAAAAGCAATAGTTCTAATCGTTAGATTAATTATTCTTGTAATAATTATTTATATAAAAGAACGAGCAATGAAAAATACTTAGGGTGATGAACTGCTAAATAGAAAACGCTTAGTAAATGATTAAACAAAAATTTACCTAGATTCATGTTTTGATTGTTAAAAAAAAATCATCGATCATTAATAAAGATGTTTTATAGACAGCTTTCTATATAATTTTTTATATCACAGCTTTCTCACTATCATTCCGATAATCATTTGAATATTCGTTCCAATAATCACCCATTTGCTGATACCTCAGAAAATGGGTGATTCAACTCAACAAGCATGCTTGTTGATTCAACTCACCAAGCATGGTGATTCTGTAACGGAAGATAAACTTCAGAAGCTGAGGTCTAACATTGAATTCTTATTCAACAGATCGGGAACCTAATAAATCTACTCACGAAAGTGATTTCTAAGATCTGTTAATGAGGAATTGTTTGAACATTGATACATGGAACATCAATAGTATTATAAACCAAAGAGAAGAACTGCAGACGATGAACTTTACTGAACTATTAGATGTTATCTTTGACTCCGAAACATATTTTACTAACCATAATTATTTGAATATTCGAGGTTATTCAGTATACATGACTAACATCGGTAGGGTGCATGCTGGTACTGCGCTTCTAATGAAAATGGATTAAGACATAATCAGCTTCCACGATTCAAAACCGCCCACATTCAAGCAATCTCAGTTGAGATATTGGACTGGCTTGGACCTCTAAGCAATCTCCCTCGTTATTCGGTCACAGATAACATGTTTTGTGAATACTTAAACACACTTGATTGCCGCTTTATCGCGGGAAGTAACTGGAATGCAAAAACTGTACTCTGGGGATCTCGACTCATAACTGCTCGTGGAAGTGTATCGAGATGATTCGACTCAACGTTATCTCTGAACTATAATCAACTTATTGGCCATCAGATTTAACAAAATTTCTTGACTTATTGGACTTTTATATCACCTTGGGAGTTTTCTCCTTTTACACTGATGTGAATAATAACTATGATTCCTCGTCCAACCGCTAACCTATACTCCTGTATCTCCTAGACAGAACGGAATATGTTACACGACTAAGAAGTCTCCATGTGTTGGACCTGGGTAATGCAACCTGATGACTAAGGTTATAAACTTTCTCAACTAGGTAAATTTCATTAGTCAGCTTCTATTGAATATTATTGTTTATTTTATATTTTCTTTTGTTTCGTTTGAAAATTGGTGCTGGATAATTGAGGTGAGAATTTTTCCATCGATTATAATAATCCAACTTGGAGGAATCTTGATTGTGTTTAATCCAGATGTTATCTCATTTTTCGATTGTTATAATTGTTCTGGTCCTTCTTGGTAATGTTAGATATTTATATTGTTATGATAGTTCATTATGTACTTTCAAGACATGTAATGCAAATTATTAGTTATTTGTAATATTTGAGAAGTATCACTGGATACGCCTCTTTAATATAATAATTTATAATAAAATTTACGTAAGGTTTCACATAGGAGGAGGAACTGATTATAAATAAAGCATTGCAACAAAGAAAAAAATAGACAAAGGTATAACTGGTAGTGAAAACTAAAAAAAATAAATCCTACATCTATTCAGTGACCGATTATTAGAAAAAACTAAAAAATCTTTAATTCATCTTGATCAGTATGAAATACAAAAAAAGACTTTACAGTACTCTTAAATAACAGCAAAACAGTTGTTGAACAACAAAGAGAAACATTTTCCCATGTTCATAACTTTTTATTTTTCCTTCCTATACACACACACACACACACACACACACACACTGTATTAGTTTTTCTAATTAAATTATATTTACTTGTTTGACAAAGCTGTCAAACCGGCTTATTGAAGAATTAAGACATCACAAGTACGATATTTTCTTCTAACAAACAAAAAATGTAATTTTTTTTTATATATGATGTCATTTATTATTATTCAATAATTTATTGCTTGATATTTATTTTTATTTTCAGAAATACCGTTATTACATTACATGTACTGTAATTTACTTTTCAACGTAGCAATTTATTATCAGAATTATTTTTAAATTACTCTATTTTATAAATTCTACTAATATAATCAACAATTCAATTAAATAAAATGCCAAGCATGATAAATAAATTTATTATTTTTTTTATGAAAAACAAAGATTTGCAATAAATA
This sequence comes from Lycorma delicatula, assembly GCF_047948215.1. Lineage (NCBI taxonomy): Eukaryota > Metazoa > Arthropoda > Insecta > Hemiptera > Fulgoridae > Lycorma > Lycorma delicatula. Next base: position 31,276,001 of record NC_134460.1, read on the forward strand.
TGGTGTATAATAATGTCCAAAGCATAAACTAATCGTATACATGTAGTAAAATTACTGTAACCCTCAAAAGAAATAATATTTTATTTGTAACTAACTCGTTTTATAATGCCGTTCTCTATATCACTTTCTTGATTAACGTAAACAGAACCCTAGCTGCTCTCCTAACTGGACTTTCAGTTAACTTAGTTAAATAATAGTGATGACTGTCTTTTAAAAAAAAAATCAGATGTGGATACCACATGATTTCTTTGTATGCCTGTAAAATCACATATACAAATTTCTTAAATGAATAAATGAAATAATAATTATTAATAAATCAATATATTTAAATTTAAAAAAATTAAAAAAAGAAAAGGAGTTTAATTCTGATTCCAACCGACGTGCCTTGCCCTTGTAAGACCCAAATATTTCAGTAATTAAAATTTTATTTTGCTATAACTCTGGAACAAATGAAAATAAGTACCAGTTACGATATATCGTTGAAAAGCTCTCAATGATGACTTATTACTGCAGTTAAAAAAATTGAAAATCCAATTTTTTTTTTTGATTTTGAGCTTTTGTCGACACTTTTGATTCAGTCGATTGCGATCAAAAGGGGAAACTAGATGTTATAACAGTCCTAAATTCAAAATTTCATCATGAGTTATGCGAGATACATATGTACGTACGTACAGACGTCACACCGAAACTAATTAAAATGGATTCAGGGATGGTAAAAATGGATATTTCTGTTGAAATCTGAAAACCGAAATTTTTCGCGATCACAATACTTCCTTTGCTTTGTACAAGAAAGTAAAAATGGGTGATATCAAAATGCGCATCTAGTTACAGCTTTATTATACACTGTTATTAAGAGATATTCTTTGCTATTTTATTGCAAATAATGTGTACTACAGATCACTATTTTAGTTACTAATAATATTATTATTATTATTATTAGGTTAATAATTTAGATAATTGAATAAATTATATTTGATTGCATATATTAGAAGAAATCTAATTTTTTTACTCTCCAATACGTTCATTTGAAAATTGTAATACATTTTATTTTAAATTTACTAATATACTTTAATAAAGTCATTACCCACTTTACTTGAATTTTAAAAATAAAAAAATCTCACTATAAATAAAATGACTATTATTATAAATAAAAAAGAAAGAATTAAGGAAATTAACTATCATTAGTTCAGTCTCACACCGGTTATAAATTAACACATGAAGTGTTAGTTTTATTTTTATGCAAGTTTTTTACAGTACTCTATAGTTAACTGTACTATTAGTTTATTCATTTATCTGACAGACTACTTATTTTCTTTTTCTTAATTTGTCTCTTAATATATTATTAACGTTATTTTTACCATTCAATGTTAACTAAATTCATAAATATAGCAATATAATGATGCATAGAAAACATAAATTTAAAATAAAAAGAAATAATAAATATTTTAATAAATTGAGGTTACGTATATAACTACATTTTTCTTTAAGTTTAAAAATATATATAATAGTCAGAAGTTTACGAAGATAATAATAATAAATTAAAACATAATAAAACAAGTAAAACATTTTTATTAATTCAGTTGGTATATGTACATTATTTGAAGTACTGATAATAAAGATAATCGTAAATTTAACCTTTAAACAAAAAATTTTAATACTTCGTTTTTCATCTGAAAAAAATTGTTTTTTAAATAATTATAAAATTTTAAGGTTAATTTATAAGTTTCTGACTTTATATCGTAGCTTTTTTAAAATATTCATTATTAAAAATAACTTTTCAGAAATAGTAGTCTAAATTTCTTATTATACTCCGTTTACCTTTTAATCATAAGCGAGTTTATAAAATAATTATCATATTACTTTCATTTTTGTTCAAACACCCATTTTTAGTTACTTAATTTTTCCTGCAGATTTTTATTATGAATAAATAAATATTTTACTTTGATCGATACATAATAATAGATTACATAGATCACGTTAAAAATGAGCATGAAAATCAAAATAAAATCATATCAGAACAAATCTTAAAACATATAATTAATTATAAATAAAAAAAACGAAGTGATTAAAATTCATACTATTAATTTAAAACATAAATATTTGAAATAATATTAAAATAAATATATGAAGATACTAAATATAGAAAATAATTACAAAATAAATCATAATTCAGGAGTTAATTAAGGTTATTTGAATATATATTTATGTACACGTTACAGAAAATTTAGGATTTTTTCATAATATAAAGCATGAACTGGATGGCTTAACATATAATATTGTCTTTTATTAGAAATGATAATATGTTCAGAGTATAATCGATAAACTCTTCAGCGCCAACTGGACAATTTATAATGTCACAGGATCGTAAACAGAGGAAGCCTTCAACAGGAGTTGAGGCCCTCACATGACGACCCCACATGCTTAACACAGATTCGATTGACTTCAAGCAAAATTCACAGAAATATACCGTTGAAATAAGGATTTATGAGATCAGGATATTAGTATTATTCTCATCCTTATTCAGGATGAGACCTCGGATAAAAATTCTTCGTAGACCACCTTAAGTAAACCCTGATATTAATTCTTTTTCAAATATACTGAAGAGCCAATTGAGGAAACTCCTTAAAAAACATCAATTTTCTACGGAATAGTAAAATATGTAAAAAATCCAATTAAACTAGACAAAACGTTCAACTACGAGTACATACACTCCATTTTTTTTCACTAAAATAAAATCCCTTTAGTGGAACTCATTTCTATAATAATGTTATTCTTCAGCATATTGATTTTCAGTTATATTTTTAAGAAAAGCTGCTTCTAATAAGCGATTTTACTAGGTCATCGGAACTATAATTCAATCAAAATATTCATACAAACTTTCTAAAGCAGGCTATCCTACGTAGAACAGTTGTGAATTTGTAAAAAACAAAAATATTAAAAAAATTTTTAAAAAAGTCAGAAAAATTAAAAAATCTAAAAATTTGGAGATTTATAATTTCCATTATTTTTCTTAGCTAAAATCATAAAATCAAATCATTTTATTATTTTTTTTAACTTCCGGGTCCACCGTTAGGTATTGCTGCAGAGGATGAGATGTATGATTTGTAGCGTGTGTAAAATGTCATTCCTGACCGGGATTCAAACCCGGGACCTCCGGATAAAAGGCTGAGACGCTACCACTCGCGCCACAGTAGCCGGCCAGATAATATCATAGTTAAGAAAAAAATATTTGGCCAGTTTTGTTACAATTTAAAATATATAATGCTGAATATTAAATATTAGATTTAAGTAACAACATTAACAGAATATTTTTATTTTCTTGGTATCATAGCTCTAGATCATCGATTCCCAAAGTGGTCCAAGTGGACCCCCAGGGGTCCACGGGAGACTCGACGGGGGTCTAAGTTGGCGTGACAAAAAAATGGGGGTTCACAATTCGTAAGCGGGGTCCACGAAAATTCATCTGGTTTCGATAGTGAAGAACTAAAATGTTGGCTTGACTTTGCGTATCAATCTAGGCAGATAATGTTTTGAGAAGCTCAGCGACTGTTACTTGTAAAATCTTGCATATTCCATATTCAGTACAACGAACGTGTCGAGACTTGCAAAGCGCCGCCGCCGTCCGCAACGCTTGTTCAGACGTGCAAAGGGACGAAATACGACTTGTCGTGTGTGTGCTAGCAATCTTGCATGAACTTGTTTGATTCTTCACTAATATAAATACGATTGTCAAGGATAAACGTTACTCATTTGTTTCCGGAATTTCGAAAAGAAAAGTAAAGTGAATAGATGTTAGCGTTTGCCAGTGTCGGAAAAAGTAGTAAGTACTTACCTGCTGGGGGTCCACCGGAACCAGCAAAATTTTGAAAGTGGTCTATGAGAAAAATAAGTTTGGGAACCTCTGCTCTAGAGCTATACTGCAACAAGAAAATTATTTTTAAATATATTTTTATTTCGGGTTAGGACATAAAAATTTCTCCTTTATCCTGGATTTAAATCGATTAGATATACATTTGAATCTAAGACTAGTTCTGCGACAGATGTCTAGCCAACCCCACTGGGTTGTCTAGTGGTAAACTCGTCGTGGTACATCAACTGATTTCGAAGTCGAGAGTTCTCAGGTTCAAATCCTAATAAAGGTACTTGCTTTTATTCGGATTTGAATACTAAATCGTAGATACCGATGTTCTTTGCTGATTAGATATCAATTAACAACACTTCTCAGGAATTTTTAGCCTTAGTTTGTTTAAGACTACGTATTTACCAGTACAGATACGTTATCCTGATAAGTCGCTAATGACTTTAATTGCTGTTGTAATGTGAATAAAAATATTTTTTTTTAATAAATAAATAAAAATTAGCATAACAAATAATTAATCAGACATAAAACTGATTTTAAATAAATTATTTTTGTGAATTTTGAGTCCACTAAACCAAATATCAATTCCAGAAAACAAATTTGGAATCGTTTTTTGTCCGACTATTTAGCTTTATGTTGTAGCCACACATTACGTGTAGAAAAAGAATATAATAATTCATTTTGATGATAAGATAGTATTTTTAAAATGAAAACCACATTCAAATAACTCTTCTATTTATTCGAAGAAGAAGATGGAAACGGAGAAAAAGCGTTCATCGTATCGTATCAAATAACAAAAGAAATCTTCAACAGTGCATCACTATTATGTTGTGATTGGACTGAACATTATATACAGTACAGTTCAACATCAAACTACTGCAAAGCAGTGTTCAAAGAATGAAATAAAAATAGAGAGAAATACATTTGAAAATGTGACGAGAGAATAGTTTTATTGAAACCGAGGAGGATTGGGAAGCGTAAACAGCAAGAAGAGTAAAAAGATACAAAAAAGTGGAAAGAGAGAACTGTAAAAGCAAATGATACCTCAGGGAGTCAAACCTTCTCGTACTCAACAACGACCCAATCACCCCAAGCCACCAGGAAGTTATAGTCAATACTGTATCTTATAGTCTGCAGTCAGACAACTCACACTTTGATAAAATAACGCTAAAGCATTTTATTCGAGAAAGAAGTAACCATAAAAATACACTATAATTCAACAGTACAGGAAAAACTTTTCGTTTATTACAATTATAAGTTTAATTTCCAATAATATCTACGAACAACGATTTATAACAAATATCTTATTTTGAAAGACATGGTTAATTGCCGATATGATCCAAATCTGTCCAAAATGGGTAGCTGCTCGGGGCCGATGGTTACTATCCGTTGTACCACATTCATCTCCATTCGCTTCTATTCCCAACCAGAATTTTTAGCCGAGTTCCAAAGAAACTGGAAATGGCTACTGCCCCTGGTCAAGTTTATATACATACGTGTATGTAGGTATGTATTAAGATTTGCGTCCGCTCTACCGGAGCAAATCTTAACCGATTGACGAAACTTGGTGGGGTGATGTAAACCTGTTGGGAATAGAGCCCTATTGATTTTCAAGTCAATTGGTTCACAGAAACCGAGGTAGAACCAAACAACAGTGTGTTTGAGTAAATTTTCAGCTTTTTTCCTTCTACTGGGCGCAACTTTTAACCGATTTTGATGGAATTTGGTAGGATGATTAATAAGTGATTCAATCAATACTAAACCTAGCAGAAATAGGAACCCTATTGATTTTCAAGCAAATCGGTTCACAAGAACTAGAATTAGATACAAAAACCTGAGGTTTTGGGTACATTTTCAAAGTTAAATAAAACTAATAAATCCGCCCCCGCCCCACCACTGACGGATTTACTGCGACAATTTTTTTTTTAATTTCTGTTTCTAAATTTCATTTTCTTGTAGACTGTCTGAAAATTTTCTCCTTTCCAGCCTCTTTTTTTTCACTTCAGCGCCTCTTTTATTTGAACCTTTTAGTTCTTTTTTAAATAATCCGTCCCAGTCATTTAACTTTATTATTCTGAATTCACTAAAAAAGCTTCTATTTTCCTTCATTTTCCTTTTTTTCTTAATTCTTCACATTAGTTAATTATTTTCTGTGACAGTCAGTCCATTTACCTAACTTTCTTAACTCTTCTTTTAACTTACATTTCAAATGGTTATTCCGAGTTAATTTTCTAGCCACAGCTAGAAAATTTCTAGCGTTTTCATATAGCGTTCATTAAGAAATTATAATCCAAATATAATATTTCACGGGTGCTTCTTAAATAAAATGAAATGAAAATTATTATCAAAGTACAAATACAGTGAAATATTGAAAAATATTTAAAGACCCTCCTCTAAAAATAATAGTTTTTGTTATAAAAACTTTAGAAACTTGTTTCCTATTAATTTTGTTTTTGTAATTTTAATATAATCTACCTTAAAAATAAAAGATTTTGTTATAAATAAAATTCCTGTAGTTCAATATAGTAATTACTGATACTCCGCACAGTTAAAAACTGAAATTTAAAAAATATATATATAAATAATTAATAATGGGGTGAAAAAATTATATACGAGAGAAAATGTTATCTCAGTTAAGTTTTTTTTTATTAGCAATTAAAAAATCTGATATGAACACCACATGACTTCCTTGTACGCCTATTAAATTACATATACACGTTTTTTTAAATGAAAATTACATAAAATTTTATTTCATTAATAACTTCTATATTTTTTCATTTTTTTTGTTATTATTGAATTATTATTTATTGTAAAAAATGTTTACAATTACAGGTTAATAATTAATAATAAATTAAAATATTTAAATGAAAAAAAAAGTTAAAAAAAAGGAGTGAAGTCGGATTAGAATCGATGTGCCTTCCCCTTGTAAACCCAAATATTTCATTAATTAAAATTTTATTTGGCTATAACTTTGGAAATAAATAAAAATAATTACCGCTTATGATATATTGTTAAAAAGCTCTCAATGAGGGTTATTACTTACAGCATTAAGAAAAAGTCCAAAATAATTTTTTTTTTTTTGGATTTTCGGCTTTTGGGACACTTTTGGTTCAGTCGATTGCAATCAAAAGGGGAGGTGCACAACTAGATGTTACAGCAGTCCTAAATCCAAAATTACAACATCCTACAGTTAATCGTTTTTGAGTTACGCGAGATGCATACGTACGCAAGTACAGACGTCACGCCGAAACTAGTCAAAATGATTTCAGGGATGTTCTAAATGGATATTTCCGTTGAAATCTAAAAACCAAAATTTTTCGCAATCACAATACTTCCTTTACTTCGTACAAGGAAGTAAAAATAAAAAAAACAAACCAACAAACTTTTATTAGCCTAAAAAATGATAGTGACATTTTTTTTCAAAAAATCGATGTTTTAGAGATTAAAAAAAAGTTCTTGCGCAGTTCTGCGAGATCGACTTTTGTTTGAAAACATATATCATTCTAATCTAAAATTATAGATAAATTTGAATCCTAGAGGGGGTACAGCACCGCATGACCCTCAAGATGACATCAGCATACGCTTCGGTGTCGACAGAGGCGTTTCTTGTCATCACGGGGCAGCCACCTCTTCAGCAGCTGGTAGAGGCTCCAGTGCTGGGCCACCGGGGAGTTCCCAAGAGAGACATACATGCGGCCCTGTTCCGAGGTTGGCAAGCTAGGTGGGATGCGTCCACCAAGGGCAGGTGGACGCACCGCCTTATCACGGAGATAAAGCCAGTCGGGCCAGTCGGAGGTTTGGTGAGTTGAACTACTGGCTCACATAATTCTTGACCGGCCATGGAGTCTTCCGCGCCTACCTGTGAGATAGGAGGAGGGAGGATGACCCTGACTGCCCTTACTGCGGCGACCCGGATACTCCAGAACATGTGGAACTTCGGGCCCGCAGTGAGCCCGCCAAGCTAGACGGTAATCATCTCGGCGATTACCGGACCGCCCAGCGTGGACAACATCATCCCCACCATATTGGGGAGCACCAAGAGTTTTGATACTTTTGTAGGTTCTTCAGGAGAAGGATCGGGGGGCTTGGGGATGTGGGACAGTCCTCTGCGGAGCTGCCTTTCGCACGTGCTTGCATGAGTGGGCGGTAGCGATGAGGCACGGGGACTCTCGCACCCCCGAGCGAAAAAGACCGAATCCCGGTGGGGATACCCCACTCCGGGTGTCCCCGTTAGAGGAATTGGCATAAAGGCCGAGTCCCGGCTCCCGGAGTGAAGACATAGGGACGGCATAGCCGGGCCTGGTAGATCCTACTCTGGTTTGAGGCGGGGGCAAAGTGAGATCCGACCGGCGGGCCGAGATGTGGAGGACCGTTAGAGTAAAGGATACTCCTTTGGGCTCTGTAATAGTTAATGCAGGATCCGGCCCGGGGAGAAGAAAAAAATTATAAAAAAAATGATAAACTAAAAGATTCATAACTTTATTTAAATATGAAAATATATTTTCTGTTTATAACAAAATTTAGTTATTATAACCACAATTTAATGAAATAATCTAAAAAAAAGAATTAATTTTTTTATATAAAATAAATAGGATGTTTAAAATTATTTATTCAAATATCGATGTATAAAATTTTATTTTAGTAAATTAACGATCTTTTATTTAAAACAAACATTTATAAAGAGAAACGTCAACGTTCAAACTTGCAGCATCATAAAGAATCACGCTTCTATCTTGCCCCGCTCAAATTTTTTTGACTTTAATTGAGCATAACTGAAGAATGACTCAACCAATCTACATCAAATTTTCACACGCAAAACTTCAGGTACACTATTACAGAATATCTAAATTTTAATGAAATTGAAAGTATTACATACATTTCTTTAAAAAAAAAGAAATTTTACCTTGTTTTCATAATAATAGAAATAAATAACTTTTTTCAATGTTACTAAAGATTTTAAATGTGTACATGAATTTTAAACAAACTTGTAAGTATTTTATTGCAAGATATTTTTAATACTTTTCCTATATTAGAACTGCATTATTAAAGATTTTTTTTTATTAATAGATAAAATTCTGTTTTACATGGAAATGACTTTAAAATAAATTATAAGAAATGAATAGTTTTTTATGATTACTGTTGTTGATTTGATGTCTACAATTCTTTTAAAAATAAAGCTCCCTACAATTCGTTTTATATACATGTAATAAATATCATCCAAAAATTCTCCTGCGTGACCTTTACTGGTTTATTACACTCACGGTAATTTGGATGTATTCCAAGATATATTCTTGACATTAGATATATTTCACTGAATTGAATGAAACGTTACAGTATTAGAATCACTCTGTTTACTGTTAAAATTTTATTTATTTATATATTTTTTGCGCAGTATATTGTTCTAAGAATTATTAATTCAATCCAAAACTAAAATTTATTAAAACTCTCTATATTATTGTTTTCCTTTGAAGTAACTTCGTTTTTTATTATGCACAAGATATAATAATAATCTGATTCGATGCGTGTCTTTTCACGCTTCAGGTAAAATTAATGCCTTTATGGCCAAGAAATACTTATATAAATCACAATAAAATCGGTGGCCCCTGGGTCTTACAAATAAATACAGATGAAACCGAAAACCAGTTTTTTTGTTTTTTTTTTTTATTGTAAGTAGTAAAAATAAATTTCTAGCTATGTAAAAATAAATTATATATGTGCAATTCAATCTTCCTTCATTGCAAACTTATTTCATAAAATATTTTCTAAATAAAAATAAATACCAAACCAAATAAAATCTTTTCCTTTTCCTTTACTATTCTTTTAACAATTCATTAAAAACAAGAAATATTTTTTCTTTTTTTTTTTGGCTCGTTACCGGTCACTATAGGACAACGTTTAATAGTTCTTTTCTGGTGGGTTTTTTATCTTCCAATACTTTCATATTCAAGCAGTGTTGTTTCTTTCTCTCTACTGACCATTTGCTGCTATTACACTCTAGATCATTTCCTTTTGTTTCCTTTAAGGATCCCTTTACAGTTTTATACTTTTATTTCTGAATATGTTTTTTTTTTTATGTCTATTTATTTTATTCCTGGAATACTCTGGTAGAGTAAAGGTACATATGCACGTAAGGGGTCCGTCTAGAAATGTATTCTTAATTGTATGTTCCTACGTCCATGTTACAGGTAAATATAGATGAACTACACCATTTTCAAATAAAATCAGTTATTTTCTTAAGGAAATTAAAAACTACACTTTTATTAAAGATAACAAAATTAACTGAATAAAAATAAAAGAAATAATATATATATATATATGTGCGTGTGTGTACCTAAAAAGCAACTTCTCCTGACTGGCCGATTCATCACCGCCCAGAAAAAACTACTCAAGATAAATTGATGAAAATTCGTATAAATGTTCTTCTTACGATATAACTACACAATAAGTAAGGATTTTTTGAAATTCCGAATTTAAAGGGTTAAAATGGAGTAACAATGAAGTTTATAATATTTTTTTTTATTTCTAGGTAACAAATTAAGTTAACTTAACTTTTGGTGTATGTAATTTTCATATGAATATCTACAAACCAATTTATGGATTTTTTCGACCTTGAAAGTGATGAAGAAAGGTAAAAAAAAATTGAACAATCATTGCAAATTTCCCCCATTTCCGACTATACTAAATTAGTTATTCACTAGAGTGATGCTTGCAGATATTTTTCACATAAATATCTAAAAATCAATATGGGTTTTTTTGAATTTTGATTTTTTAACGGGTGAAACACTATACGGTGCGGCGGCTCAACCAACACAATCATTTTTATTGCATATGCGACGCGACTGGCTACACCTACCTTCGATTTCATGACTAAATACATAAAAGTAATTAAAAAATGTTTTAAAAATGAGAAACGAAGTAGTTACGTTAGTTAGAAACGTTACAACACTTCCTAGTGGTGTTTGTCGGATAACGTTACGAACCGGACAAAATAGATTTTTACCCGTACGAAATACGGGAAACCAATTATAGCTATTTTTAAGATCGAGGCCGACTGTTTTGAAACCCACATTTTTTTATCATTCAAAGCTTTTTGGTCCTGTACAGGCCAAACTGTTACTCTGAAGAAATTATAATATACTGATATATTTTATAAATTGAATAGGTTTTAATTTTTATTTATCATTATTATTGTTATAAACATGAGTTTAATGAACACAACGGGGTCCAAAGGGCAAAGCCCACTGGCTAGACAGGAAGAGCGAGCGAAACAACCCATGACCGGTTAAATATTACCTGACCATGATAGGAAATGCAAGTAAACATATATCGCGGGCGAAGCCGCGGTGGGGATGCTAGATTGGGGATTGTAATACATTCTTTCTTTATTTCTATTGAAGTTTTATATTGGATTATTTCAATTTATAAATATGATGGATTGGTCTGACAAAGAGTTTTCAATTTTCTTATTTTCCTTTATTTAAGCGTTGGTTTACAGTTTGTTGTTTATCTTACATTTCTTTTATATTTTTAATCATTTTTTTTTATTTATAACTAAATAAAAAGGTTTTCTACAAAAAAATATTGCGGGTGAAGCCGCGACGGGCGAACGACAGTATATATATAAATACTTTAAAATAAATTATACTCTTATATTAAACTAAATAATAATAACTGTTAGGTCACTGTAAATGGGAAATTTATTTAAAAGTAATAGTAGCGGATACATTGCACCTTACTAAACTCAAGTGTACAAACATATATACCCGATGATCCCGGCTGTGCGTTTCGTATGATTATGCATTTTATTCAATAAGAAAAGGCAGCTAACGTAGCTTACTTATATTCTAACAAGTTTGATTGTTTCTTATCTTACTAGAAATATCGTTGAAGTATTTGCATACCGTACAACTACACCATGCTAGACTGGTCGGCCGTTTAGATTCTGTATTTTCTTAGTTGGATAATAATAATAATAATAATAAAATCTCCAAGAGGGGTCGCGCCCACAACCTATAACAATTCCAATGAAGCAATAGCTAAGCTGGTACTGGTATACTTATATTGAATAGAAAAGAGCGACTGATCTTAACTAAAAACCGGATCAGGATGTTGGATGTTTACAACAACGTAGCTCGGCTTGGCTATAAGCATTTAACGAACTAGGATCATGAATTTTAAACTCATGTGCTTTGTCTACCGTCCGACATATACACATTTTAAAATTCATTCTTGTTAGTTTAGACACAGGACGTATAAATGTGTCAAGTATATGCTTAATTCACTTGACAGCACATAAACATTACATTCTAATGTAGGTCTAAATGTACAGTTTATTGTAAAATATAAGTTTAAATACCGTTTTTTCCGGTTGTTTGTAATTTAAACAGTTCTATGCATTTTTCCGTTTCCTCTTGTCCATGCTAATCTTTTATATATAAACATGTTTAATACCTATTAATTTAATCAGTTTCATTACAACAAATTACTACATTTGGTAGGTTAATTATTCAAATTTTGGTATTTTTTTCTAGTTTTAACTCTTTAAACCATCTTCAAGCATTAATTTATTTAACCACGGTTGCATTAAGATTTGTTTCTTTTTTAAGTAAAATTTTTACAAAAAATCTCAGTAAACTTCTTTCTAATACAATAGTTTTAAAGTTCTCTTGTAGTAACACCGCCTGCAAAAATATTTATCCTTGTACGAAGAAAAGGAAGTAATTTGATCGTGAAAAATTTCGGTTTTCAGATTTCAACAGAAATATCCAGTTTGACCATCCCTGAATCCGTTTTGATTAGTTTCGGCGTGACGTCTGTACATACGTACGTTATCACTCAAAAACAATTAGCCGAAGAATGTTGAAATTTTGAATTTAGAACTCTTGTAACATCTTGTTGTGCACCTTCCCTTTTGATTACAATTGACTGAACCAGAAGTATCCAAAAAGCCCAAAATCCAAAAACAAAATTTGGATTTTGGACTTTTTCTTAACTGCAGTAATAAGACCTCATTGGGGCTTTTCAACGATTTATGATAAGTGGTACTTAATTTCGTTGTTTCCAAAGTTATAGCCAAATAAAATTTTAGTAATGAAATATTTGGACGGAAGACACATCGATCCGAATCAGACTTCATTTCGTTTTTTTAACTTTTTTTTAAATTCAAATATATTGATTTATTAATAATTATTAACCTCTCATTGTAAAAAAAAATTATGATAAATAATAATTCAATAAAAAAAAATAAAAAATATCAGAAGTTATTAATGAAATAAAATTTTATGTACTTTTCATTTTCAAATATATGTAATATATTTATATTAAATATATGGTATTTAATAGGGGTACAAGGAAGTCATGGGTGTCCGCATCAGATTTTTTATGCAGCATTTTCGCTAACATCAAGCTTTATTTTATGGTTTTCTTTTTACCATAAAAGTTATCAAAATTTTTGCATATCTTCTTCATTAATTTGAAATAATCTTTATAATTTTAAATAAAACATTACCATCAGAAATTATACAATTTAATTATTTTTTTGGATTATTTCTTAATGTAATCAATCATAACCGTATCTGCTAACTTTATTCGATAATACAAAACGGCAGCTAGTGTGGCTTACTTATATTCTAACAAGTTTTATTATTTCTTATATTACTAGAAACATCGGTGAAGTATTTGCATACCGTACTAACTACACCATGCCAGACTGGTCGACCGTTAATTAATGTTAATTACCTCTGAATCATGTAGCCCCAAAATAAAACACATCTGAGGAAAAATAAAGCAATTTTATTAATAAAAGAATAAGAATAAAAAAAAATATTAAAATTTTAAGGTCACATAGTCCGAATACACCAATCAAGGTTAAAAAGATGTTCGATAAACTGTGATGCTACAAAAATGAAGGAGGTTAAATAAAACAGATGAAAGAAATGCTCAAAATGTTCATTATTACATAAAATTATTGACACGGAATGGAAATTTTAGAAATAAAGGTTTCTGTAAGTGAAAAGAGTAAGCTCAAGAGAAGAGGATGGACTGAAAAAAGAAGAACTAAACAGTCCGAAAGATTAAAGAATTTTTGGAGGAAAAAGAAACAGATAAATTTGGGAGGTCCTTGCTGGCCAATCCGCGAAGAAAAAAGAATTATAAATAATAAAAACAATATTTTTAATTATATTATCTAATTAATACATAGTATCCCTATTAAATTATACAATTTTTTATTTTATTTTATCATAATTTATGTAGTTTGATGAGTTAGGGTAAAATGTTTACACTGTGCAAATGAACAACCTAAAATACTGGAAGCTAATCTTTATTAATAGAATCTTGTATATAGCCGGTAGACGGGAAGGCCTGTTTGACTACATGTACACTCCCCTGGGCTGCGTTATACGTAATTGTGGGTCCGGCCTAGGGGAGATGGAAAAAATAAAATCTTGAAGAAAACATTTTTTTTCTAATCTCAAAAGTATGTTTTAATTATTTAATCCCAACATTAATTAGTTCAAATATATTAAGATTATTAGTAAATTGTGATTTTAGTGGTGCTTTTTTCAAAGTACTCTTGATTTAATTGTTTGTTTTTACTTTTAATTTTATAGATCATCATTTTTTATAGGTAAACAACTAAAATAATTATTATTGCTTGAGAAATATGAGCAATATATTTACAAACTGTTTCAATCAACGAAAATCTTTTATAACATTACAAGAGCTATTTAATGCAACATATGAAAAAAATTAAGAATTTAATACTTGTAAATAAAATTTATACTAATAATATCGTACTTCATGATGCAAAGGTTAAACTGTAAGATAACATCATAGAAATTTTAAAGGGTCCGCCACTAGAAACAAACTTTTGAAAGCTAAACAGAGATAAAAATTCATATCCTACAAAATTAATAATTTCTTAAAATTGCACAAAATATAATCGAAAACATAAATGAATAAAACAACTAAACATATGAATCGCTGATACATAAAGAGGAGAGGAGTACATAAAGCTCTCTGCTAAAAATTAAACAAATATATACGAGGCTCGGCTGATAAATTTTGCAAGTATATGCAAACTTTTTCACGCATATATGCATGGGTATGAAAATATATATTGGAATGAAATAAAAAATGGATAAAAGTACAATACCTTAGCTAAAAAATGCTATATTTACTTTCAATATAACCAGATTTTAAGGTAACCCAATTGCTCAATAATATGGCCTAATCGTTCTTTAGATATGCCTAACTGAATAACGATGCGCTGCTGAGCGATTTGCCGATCACCTTGAAGCAAATCGTCAACCTCCTTCTGATACATCTCGTCAGTACAAAAACTGGTCGTCCGCTGTGAGGTGCGTGCTCAATTATCGCTCTACCAGCTTTATATACCCGAAATTTCAACGCCCATCTATTCACAGTACTCCTGTCAAAAGTTTCACTACCGTAAACCGCTTTTAAACAATGAAAAATATTCGTAGGATTCACACTTTCTGCTCTTAAAATTCGATGTTTTAACTGTTTTAACCATGTTGACATATTGGCCCTACTCGACTCACTTTTAATTGCTACTGAAAATAAAACCGGTAAACGGATTTTAACGCATTATCGCAGGTTTGTAGAAGGGGATTTTAACTATCATGTGCTACCACGCCCAACTCGATAGAACCTTTTGTCTCCGTGAAGCACGCTAGTGTGCAAAATTTATCAGCCGAGCCTCGTACAAAATAAGAAAAAATTCAGAAAAAATCTAATTCTTTAGGTCATTTAGATTTTTAAAGACCTATAATATATTTCTACTATACTATAGACCTATAGTATAGATATCTGTACTATATAATAGTATAGTTACAGATGTAAACCCCGCGTTGGAATCCTTACGTAACCGGGTGACATAAGCTAGATACACATGTGTGTATGTATATATATATACACACATATATATATATAAATTTAACAAATTTCAAGAAAAAATAATACGATATACAAAATTCTTACTCACACGCTCTTTAATTATCCTATATTAAAGAGCAATATTTGTAACCCGAACGCCTTACGCGCTCAAAATAAGCTCATTTAAAAATCAAGTGCGAATTTCAAAACCCGTGCTTCCGATTTCGATCACTAGGTCGCGAACTCTATTGTTTTTTAGTTTTTTTTTGTTTTTTTAGAAATTTTTTTTTAATTTTTAACAGATTTAAAACTTGTTTTCTTTTTTTTTGGGATATTCATTTATATCATTTACAACTTTTATTTACTCTTATTTTAATAATTAACGATCATCTATTAATAATATTATTAGTTGTTATTATCTCCTGATTTATTAAATATATTAATCTTAAATTTCAGTTAGATGACTAGACTGTTTGACAACGGAAAATGTGATAGAATTTATGTTGAAAGAAACAATGGAAACTGGTATGAAGTATGATAGAATATATTCTCAGTACGAACGAAATAGAAGAAAGAACTGGAATGCTCACTGACTGAGCTGAGTACTCGGTAGGATTACTACAGTGCCGCCAGCGGAATGATAGTTTCTGGGAAAAGTCCTCTGGAAAGGCAGAAGAGCAAGACCGGAGGACAAAGAGATGATGAAGCACAGCTCCCTGCTGAGCTGTCGCTGGTCCACGCTTGCGTGCATCGGCAACGGTGATGACGCACCGGGACTCCCATGAGTCCGAAGGCTCCCGCCGAGGGCCGTGGTAATGCTTCAATACCGGTCTGGCCCCGAATGGGGGGGGGGGTTGAGTTGGTGAGGGGGTTTAGGTTTAGTCGGTAGGGCGTAGTGACACATACACACTTTAATTAATATCTTGCGAAATCTGTGGCGAGTCCGACACTGCCCCTTATGCAGCGTACGTAACTGGTATTCTCCTTCCTCACCAAAAAAAAAATTTGACTATATAAAAGAGAATTCTGTAGGAAAGTTAGGTTTTCTCACAGAAACGTATTTTTTTCATCCACAAGTCCATTCTTAAATTTCTTTATTTTGAACTATAAATTAGCATTTTATGTCTTGGGCAAGAAAGACCTAGTATTAGAAATTAAGTTGAATGATGCTCTTCTGATGAAGTAGAGCGGTCTGAATAGCAATTTCATTATCTTGTTGGCTTTAGAACTACCAGGAATGCTGCTTTGTATTATTATTTAATCATTTTTAAGTAAATCAACTTTTATGAAAAATAGCTGAACCATTCTGTAATGATACCGTACGCACACAAGATACATTTCTATTTCAAATAATCTTATTTAACGACGTATCTGTTACAAATATAATATTTTGTAATACATATGAGTAAAATGATTTTATGTAGGTTCACCATTACTTACTTCAATGAGGAGTACTTATCTCAAGTTAAGGATGAAATTTTATATTTTTTTTTGTTTTTCAACTATATTGTTTGTTCCGTAGAACATAAATTTTATGACTAATTTTTAGTAAAATGTAAATTTTGTTAGCAGATTCCTTTGTAGACCACCTTAACAATGTCTATCATGGCCGACAGTCATAGAAGAAACTCCACTTTACACGCAGTTATCAGCTATGGTAGCTATAGTAATTGAATAACCCTTTCCCTGATTTTTAGTCAAAGATTAGGAATTTGATAAAACTGTACATGTAATATTGTAATACTTTATTGTGCTTTTTTTACATATTTTTTGTAGTTATAGAATTTAGAATAAAAATGTAATATTATTTTTTAATTCAACTTTATCATTTTATAATTTATTTCGTTATTTATATTAAAAATTATTTACCAAATATTTTTTTTAAAACGTGCATACTATAAGTATCGTTTTCAATAATTATAATTTAATATAAAATAACCCGTAAACTTCCGGCACAATAACGCGTTTATTTTCTACAAGCACATGCGTTTGTATATGTATTACAATATGCATAAATAAATAAAATTTATTTTATTATTTTATGATAAACAAGAATTAATAATGAAATGTTTATTTTTTTATTTATTTACAACAGAATAACATCCAATTATATTTTACTGATGTTATATGAATTTTATAGGATATTGAAAATACCAAGCCTGACCGGGATTCGAACTTTGAACTTTCCAGATTTAAAGCCGAGATGATATTATCATTAGGTAATGGAGGTCGACAATTAATGATAATTCAACATTTATTTATATAAATTACTTAAAATAAAAGTTTAATACATATTTATATACCACTATACTGAAGAAAAAAGGAACAAAAATAATCTAACTCTAATAACCTAAATCATTTAAAGGATTTTTTTAATAAATTCTATACGTTGTTTCCATGTCACACAACAAATTTCAGCTAGTTTTACGGACCGCTTAAAGGTATTTTCCGATATATTTGCACTCAAAGTGTAAATGATCCCTCTTCATTACAGTAGTATAAATGATACTACAATCATTGATGATTTACTTCAATCAGATTTACTCCAGTATCTAACCTGTAGTAGATTATGCTAAAGAAGATATTGACTGACAATTTTAGGTTACTAATTCATAATTAAATTACATTCTACATCCGTATTACAGGTAAAATGTAAGTTTATAAATTAAGAAGTGATATTAGTAATGTGACTTGAAAAATTAGAGATATGATCTCGGTATACGTCAAGTGTAAAACATTTGAAAAAAATAATAATGACTTACTTTAGAAAATTTCAATATTCAACTCCATCAAACCAGAAAACTGAACTTTTTTTTTATAAATCAATATATTTCGGTTTAGCATAAGGGTCCTTACTATCCTTTCCTTTACAACTTAACAAATTATTGATCCTTCTAAAGATTTTCTCCACCTATTTACTTAAAATTAATTTAAAAGATTTTTTACAAAATAATATTAATAATAATACGGTCAATTAAATGTTAAATTGATGAAAAATCCTAATTTTTTGTAGATTCCTGTTTAATGTGTACATATGTCCTCAAATCATTTTTATAAACGCCATATGAATGTAACGTACTGCTATCAAAATGTTATCATGGTTTCCCTTGATCTAATAAGCCAAATGCTGGGAGAATTCCTTTTTTATTAGGAAAAAAATTTCTATCAAGGAAAAATTCCTTTTTTAACCAATACAATTTTACCTAACGATCAGCATAAATGAGTACATTTTACTTTCACATATCCATGATGTAAGAAACAACTTTCTTTTAGTTTACAAATATATATCGATATCTAAGGACATGAAATCAGTTCTAGGTTTGTGTAAAAAATGTATCTGTTAGTAGACTGTAAGTAGCAGAAAATTAACACTACTTAATTTTTCTATTTATTGGTTTAATATATTTTAATGAAAGGAAAAAACAGCGTATAGTAACTGTACTTTTATAAAACTAAATAATTTGCTCTAGTATTCAGCTTAATAAAACCTCACATCACACTTGCATGTTTTAAGATGAAATATATTCGAAGGTGTTACGGGTATGTAAGTGCAAAGTAACTAGCAGGTCATATTATAGGTTAATTTAGCATAAAATCGGTTGTATATCAGTTAAATCACGTCTTACATTCACAGAATTTGAATTTTTTAAACATAAAAATGCGTTACTGCTGGTTTTTATGTAGAGTTATTTTATGTTGAGTCAGAGTAGAGTTGGTTTTGATTTTACAAACTTTTACAGGAATTTTTATGTGTATTAAGCGAATGATATTTTATTTATTTTCAGTACTAACTGCTATGCTATTTATTTTAAGTCGTTTAAAACAACTACTCTATTCTAAAAAAAATAAACTTCTGAATTCAACGTAACACAAAACACTAAGTTTATTGTTAAACAATGGAAAGATGGTACTTTCGCAAAATTAAGTTGTAAGTTTATACTAATTCTAAAGTCACAAGAAATATTTAATTAGAAAATTGATTCTTGTGAAAATATCTCGGAATCGATAAACTGTTGTTACAACAGTTCTCTGATGACGAGAATTAGTACCAAATTATAATACGATAAAAAGGCACAATTACAGCAGGTTACAATTCACCGACCCAATTATAATTTGGTAGTTGATAGTGTTTTTTCATAGGGATAATCAATTCTGAAACAGTACAGTTAATTCTATCCTAACGGTATAAATAAGTACATCAATCAGTATCATCTAGTCAAATGAAATCAAGATTAACGAAATTCAAACATACACAAAAAGAAATCCATTTATAATGTCTTCGTCGTAGGGTTTTACAACACAATCATAAAAAAATCATAGTAATAAATTAAATAGCAAAACAGAAATTTCTTTTAACTATTCTCTATTGAAATATATATTTTTATCATTTATATAATTTACAACAATGTTATGCATATTGGCGTAGAAACAATTTTTCTACATTTTCTCCTAAAATAGATTTCTGTAATTTCTAAACAAAATAAAAGTATTTTCGATATAGTACATTTAATAAAATTGAAGATGTATCTTCATATTCTTCGTAATTTATTATTTCAAAATATTTTAATCATTTCTTACGAAATACCTTTGGAACAATGAAATAATCCAAAGCCAAAATCGAATCAAACATTTTATATTGTTTTTACTTGCATTCCTTTAACTCACAATGTTTTTTTTTTTCATGTTTGTCCTCAAATCTTGCAACCTCAATTTAAAATACTTCCTGACCTTGCCTACTGATGAAAGTTTGCACAGTTACAAAGGTCGAGTGACAATACAATATTCCACCATTACTTTTGCAAACATCCCCCCGTACGGAAGTAAATTAAGGGTGAGAGTGTAAAAAATTGCAAAATCTGCAAAACGGCTATGCCGGGGTTTTTGGAATCGCAGATGACAAATCTGATAGCCGTTTGACATAAAAAAAATTATAGAAACTTGGTACGGGAGTTTTTGAGGTTTCGAGTTTGACAACATTTCATCATTCATATATATATATATTATGATAGTTAATTAAGTAAATGAAATAAAAACTTTACTATTACTTTACTTTGTATAGTAAATGTTTGATTGAAAATTTGTATGATATTTTGTAGATAAATTAGAAATTTTAATATGTGATGTTATATCTTTTGAAATCTAAATTAACCTACTAATTATATTCACGCAATGTATAATTATCATTATTATTATTTGATTAAAGTACGACTAAACTGTATAAAGCAAGTTTTTAGAAATTTTGAAAAATATTTGTAATATTTTTTTAATGAAATCCAATCAAAAAAATGATGTGATTATTTTCTTTAAAGTCGTGAATCCAAAGAAAATTTAATAAACATACGAATCTAAGAATTTTTACTAGCGGAGTAAAAACAACACTTATCAGATTAAGGCTTAAAAATTAATTATTAAATAAATGAACAATTTTATAAATATAAAAATTGTAGTATTTTTAAAGTTATTTTATCATTGACACAGGGGAAAATTACAAAAAATTATTCAACGTTTTAGATTAACTAGCTTGAATATTTCTTCTTTTTTTTTTTAAAGTAAAAAAAGAAATTCGGACCTCTTCCGTTAACAGACTGAATTTCTAAAATTACATAAAAAGAGTAAACACGCCTTTCAACCACGCAATCTCAGCCTGAGGTTCTTCCCACACTATTCAATAAATTAATCACATAAACAAAAACAACTTAAAATAAAAAAGTATATGATAGTTAAAATAATTTTAAAAAGGTAATTTTAGGAATATAATTTCTTTTTTAAATAAATAAATTAAATGCTAAAATAAAATTAAACGTAAAAAACTGTTTAACAAATTAAAAAGGAGAAAAATTGAATTAAAACAACTTAATCCATCTCAAGCAAATTATTTTTCAGCAAGAATTTCCCTCGACCAATATTTTTTCAGCAGCTTAGTGTCAAATCTTGGTTTTAAATTGTTTAATATGGTTTAAATTACAAGATTCTACCGCCACAACATTAGTAAAGGATTTTTAATATGAGTAAATGATATTCGGTTAGCGAGGTGATTTTTTTATCACGTAAATATTCAAATCACCGCGTAAAATATTTCGACTAATTTTTCAGTTAAAAACTATAACAAAATAACTTTGCAATCCACAGTACGAAATATAATAGTCCTACGTAACCACATAAAATAGTATGCAACTAACAGCTGTCGCCCTTAGCAAAACATAACAACGATAGACAACTAGATCGATCAGCAATGAACGAACTAATTTCTGTTGATATCTCGAGATAAGATATAAATAAAATCAAGACGTAACATTACATAAAATATACAACCGCTCATAAAACTGGAAAGTGCTTTTGAACAACAGTTGTCCGCTTATTTTCGGATACCTTTTGAAAAAAGTCTTACGAATATATACGTTTATCCTACGTACAAAGGAAATTAATAAATCGATTTGGCAACTAAACGGTTGAATTTTATAAGACTTATATTTTAAGAAGTCCAACTAACATGGGCGCTTACACTTAACACTGAAATTTATGCTGCCTGGTAACGGAAAAAATTTAAACCGCTAACAATAACTTTAAACTACATGTATAATGACAATGCAGGAACAATAAAAGTTCTGATGTAAGTTACTCTTAAACAGAAAACAAATTTGACGTACGTGAAGCATCTACAGTTCGATTATAAAAAATAGAGCGCTGTTCTAGGAGGTAGATTAAACAAAAATAATCATGTAGAGACTCAAGTACTTCATCTATTTTAACTAGAAATTAACTTTCTTCATATTTGAACAAAAGTCTTCTATTTTACATAATATGCAATGCTTATTATTTTATAACACAGCAAGTGTTTTTTGTTGAGATTAATGTTAATAATATAAATTAAGTTATTATAAATTAAATAAAACCCACGAGTTACTCAAGTGGTTTAAACTCTACACGATTTAATTCCCGTCATCTAACGACAGCTTTGGGAACTAAAGCATGCGCACCACCCAGTCCGTTACATTCTACACGCCTTCTTGATTTGCTGTACGTACCGGTCAAAATCAGCTACCCTCACACAGTTACTTTCCATTACATTCTTTTTTTTTGTCTTCAGTCATTTGACTGGTTTGATGCAGCTCTCCAAGATTCCCTATCTAGTGCTAGTCGTTTCATTTCGGTATACCCCCTACATCCTACATCCCTAACAATTTGTTTTACATATTCCAAACGTGGCCTGCCTACACAATTTTTTCCTACTTGTCGTTCCAATACTAAAGCGACTATTCCAGGATGCCTTAGTATGTGGCCCATAAGTCTGTCTCTTCTTTTAGCTATATTTTTCCGAATGCTTCTTTCTTCATCTATTTGCCGCAACACCTCTTCATTCGTCACTTTATCCACCCATCTGATTTTTAACATTCTCCTGTAGCACCACCATTACATTCTACTTGTCTGGATTTCGTGTTCGAAACGGACAAAACCAGCTATCCATACACAGTTCCTTTCCCACGCTAAAACCACACTCACCCCTCAGCGAAATCTAACAGCGACTGCCGGAAAGAGCGCCTGCGCACTAGCGACTTCTAACGGTGGCTATTGGAACTAGCCACTCCGTTACACGGGCAAATATCATAGCCAATAGGATTAATCCAAAAGTCCGTTACATTTTGCGCGCCTATCCTCACACAGTTCCTTTCCGATACATTATTCAAAGCTCACTCGTCGTTGCGAGTGGCAAGATGGCGGCTGAATTTCAGGTTTCCCGCTCCAAGATGGAGGACGTTACTTGACCAAACCCCTACAGTCCTATTGGTTCGTGGCGGCGTTACCTATTTCTGTACTATTTCCTTGTAAAGGCAGTTGCTTTTAAAATGGATTTTAATGCCAGACTGTGGATACCGGTGTTCCTTGGTGGTTGAGTCTCAATTAAACACACCTCTCAGCAGTGGCTGACCTAGGTCTGTTCCAGACTATATGTTTGCCAGTACGTTCACACTTACATTGCACTACATCTTCAGCTATGTCAGGCCTGGCAAGCCGATAGCAGTAACTGCATTTGCCTATACGCATACACACTTCTAGACCCGCAGTAGCTGGAAAACTAGTTGGAAAATAATAATAAATTAAATATAAAACGTTCCAAACCTAAATAATCTAAATATAACCCTGTGTACACAATGTTTTATAATAAAAGTTAATATTTTTAAAAGATAAATATCATCTAGAAGAATTCGTCATATCTATATAAATAAAAATGTAAATGTTCGTTTGTTCAAAATCGTAAATCGCTGAATGTTCTTCACCGATTGCTTTGAGAGTTTGACAACGTTGGATTCGAATACGCGAGTGGTTTTATATACCTACTATTTATTTAACTAACATGTCACACCTGTAACAGGTAAAAACATGTTGTTTTTTTTTTGTTGTAAAACAGCGTTATCTGTTAGACGTAAAATCAATACACGTTATATTAAATATTTTACGATACCGTTTCAATGTATCCCATATGTGTGTCCGCTGTAGACTAAAAAATAGTGGACCGATTTATGCGAGGAAAAAATCGGAAGAAGTAAAAGGGAAGAACGGGAAAATGGCAAAAAGAAAAAATGGAAAACGGGAAAAATGAAAAACGGGATAAGGAAATGGAAAGGAGAAAAAGTAAAAGGGGAAAGAGGAAGGGGGGAAGAGAAATGGGGAAAGGGAATGAAAAGGAAAAATGAGGAAATGGGAAAATTTGGGGAAAGGGAATTATGGTAAAAATGGGGGAATTATGGTAAAAACATGGGGGAAATGAAAGGGGGAAAGGTTAACTTTTGTGAAGTTCTATAATGTTCATTTTGTTAATGTTTTGTCAAACTTTCAATTAAGTTCATTTAATCTATACATATACTCAAATCTAGTAATAGCGAAGCATTTCCTTATATGGTAGTTTAAAATAAAAATTTTTACAATAAAACATATCATTATTTCTGCTGAGGAATTTAGTCGAACAAATATTATTATAATAATAGCATTATTATAATGATCTAGCAAAAACAAATATATTAAGTTTTTATTGTAGTATAAATGTCAGTAACAATATCTGTTTGCAGAAATACATAACTTTAGATTTGTATACTGTAGTTTTAATACTACAAGGAATAAAAGTACATTACCCTCTGCACCTATGTACAGAGGGTCGTACGGGCGTTAAACAATAAGTGTCACGAACTCACAGAAGCATGCTCTTACTATTTCAGCTGTTGTATAATAATTTTAAAATTCGATTAGTTAGTCTTAAAATTAATAATTTTATGAGGAATGATTTTCTGTAATGATAATAATAAAGTAAGCCTTTATAAAACTTTTTAGATTTGCGTGCAATTAAATAAATAACCCTGCCAATCAGTCAGTAAGAAGAGACAATCATAATGCTTAATAATAAGACAGTTAAACTAAACTCAAACTAAAAATATGAAAGAGGTTTATTTATGTTTTAAGGATGCAGTAGAGGATGGTAGGAGGTGGTGGAGATGACAAAGAACGGGTGGTGGTTATTATAGTGCAAGGATTTTACGGGTTTTTCTTCCATTTGACCTCTACTAATACTATTATTATTACTACAACCACCCTTCAATGTTTTATCTCAAATCTTTCCCTTCATATTAATCGTAAAATTTGCCCTTGGATTAACATATTAGACAAACTTATTTTGCATATGTTACAACATGAGTAAGCTTTACAACTTTTTCATTTTCGCATGCACGCGTGCACTCTCCTTCTATATATACTGCGAACTGAACGTCGTTTATTTTTTTATTTTTTGTGTTTCATTGATTGGAGTTTATTTTCTTTTTAAGACGACTGAAGAAACTGTAAAATCGAAAAGCTTCATAAATACTTCCAACTAGGCAATAAAGATTCACCAGACAAGATAGATATAAAACCTTTTTTTTTACATATAAAAAAAATTTTATCAAAAATTGTGAATCATCCAAACACCATGAAATAACAATTTAACTGAATTCTCAATTTAGAGCCTTGGTGGAAACTCGAAAGAGAAACGGACTAGTTAAATTTAAATAAAAATTTAGGCCTGTTTTAGTGTAATGATATAATGAAATGTGATATTAAAGTTTTTTCGCGCGAAAATTTAAAAAAAAAAAGTGAAAATCATAGCAAAAAATAATACATATTCTCCATTTCCATGGAACCTTAGCTCACGTTCAGCGGCAGTCGTAGTTTCACTGAAACTATGATTTTTACTAAAATCCGGATTTTTGGCTTTGGATTCTTGCAAACGAGAATCTAAACGACTTGTATTCATACAGGCAGTGATTTCTTTTAGCCATCCATAGTTCTAACAAAAAATAAAAATAAAACTTAAAAATGTGAAATAAATAAATATTTAAAAATCCACTAAACAAAAAACATTTTAAATTTTATTTTTAATACTTGTTTTTTTAGATGATTTATTTACGAAATTAGTTCAAGGCTTGTGAAGAGGATGTAATATGTATTATTTTAATGTAAGGTGTAATATGAATTATTTTTAACGTAATAGAAATATCAAGCCGAAATCTGGAAATCTGGATAAAAGACGAAGACGCTTTTCCTCCAGAAATCGGCCAAGACTACCTACCATAAATTAAAGAAAAATAGATTGTTGATAATTTTAATTGGTCCTAATATCAAAAAGTCGAAATTTAATAAATAAAAATCTTTTTAAAGTTTTTAGCATGGTCAAGTTTAGATTTTTATTATATACTGATTTCTGAAGAAAATATTTTTCAAAGATTTTTAGGATGTGAATAATTGCAATTTCTAATTTATTTTTTTTTTCGTTTGGACCACCTAAGGATCAAGATGAATATCATTCAATTTCCTGTCCTACCAATATTTAATCATTCATTCTTAGAAGTTCATTCTTTTAAGAAGTTCTCAACTTCTTGAAAATATTTCGTTTTAGTTTTCCTGTGTTCAAAAGAGTTAAATATTTTTTTTGTTAATTTACTACTTTCTATTCAGTACAGATGATAGTAAAATTTTTATTTTATTTTCCTCAAAAGGTAACCAATTCTATCCCAGTTTTTGTACAGATCCTCTTTTCTAAAATTATAGATTCCTTTCTCTAGAATCGAACCATGAATTTTTCTTAGTATCTTTCTTACCACTTTTCCATTACTTCTATATATAAAGCACCATTAAATTTTCAACTTAAGACGACAAGCGGGTGATACTGTAGAGAAAGGTCACCCTCGGTATCTCGAGATTTCGCCTAATCAAGATCATACTTTTTCTAAGGAATATATTTTAAAAATTAAAAAACAACAATATTTGCAAAAAAAGGTTTTGCAAAATCGCACCCCCACCCCAATACATGCTGTTGCAGTCGCCTGCTATGTAATGACATCACAGGTGAGCACTAGAATTAAATAAATGAATAATATTTAAGGTGTAAAAAAGTAACTCTGTCTGGCGGGTCTCGAACTCGATCGCCCGGTTGACTCGGTACCTGGTGCGTTATGCCTCGTGGCTACACCAATCTGCCGACTGTACAAACGAAATTTGTTCTGCGTAAGTTTGAAATTACATTGGTTTAGCTAGTGCCGACCGTTGTCGCTAGCACCGCCACACCTGCGCGAATCAAATGCGGTATGCATACGCGCTTTAGTTAGAATTATTGAATTAAATAAATGAAAACATATTATATTTAAATGAAATGATAAATATTTTAAATTAAGTTGTCTGTGTATATGTGTGTAAGCCGTAAATCAGAAACAACCCACAGTTGTACGACTTTCCCGGAACCCCTCTAGTCGCGTGACAGGAAAGTCCTACAAGTATGTTATCAGTTTTTTTTTTATGTTGAACAGACTCTGCCTATAATTTAGTCTTAGGATATAAAAGTATAGTTTTTGAGCAAATCCAGATGTTGGCTGTACCTGCAGATTAATTTAAGGACTCATCAATCAGTCGATCCCTCCTTGATTTAATCTCCAGGGTAAGTATTAAGTACATAGTATTTAATACTTTATTACTGTTCTTGATTCTGTTAGTCGTGTATTTAATAGTTACGGTCAAATCACGCTAGTTCATCTTTGTTGAAAGGCCAAATCACGTTTGGTCAAATGTGGTGAATTCAAATCAAAATGTGGTGGTCAAATCAGGCCATTTGTTACATTATTAGCAGCACCATCGTTGTAATAAATGGCCTGATTTCGCCACCACATTCTGATTTGAATTTACTACATTTGAACAGACATCATTTGGCCTATCACCAAAAATGACCTAGCGTGATTTGACCTCATTTTATTTAACCTCGCCTGAATTATCCTCGCTTAATTTGTTTTTTCATTCAGTTTTTATAGATACAAATGACTATTCAACCATTTCCTTAAAAACACACTTTGCGTAGTTACCAAAGGAGCTATTTTATAAAATTTAATTCTAAATTAGTTGATTAAAATAAAATTGTATTTTTACTTATTTTTGTGTAACCATTGAAACGAAAAAAATTAATAGGTAAATAAATTACGAAAGTAATTAATAAATTACGTATGAATTGGAAATTTGCATTACGCCATTTTAATTAATTACAAACGGCGAATTGTAAATTTATAAATATTTCTAATTAACGTAGTATATTACTTTATTAATATGCATTATTAATAAAATATATTAGTAGGAAGTCCTACAATTGTCTTGTCAGCTTTTTTATTATAAATTTGTGCTGTTACATGATAGGATTTTCCATTTTTTTTACTCCATATTTTTATTTATTTATTCTGTCTTTTTTTTGTAAATAGTTTAACTGCTTTAAAAAAATATTTTTTTATATCGGCCTATATTTTTAAATTTCTTTTGATAAATTTTATACCATAAAATCAGAGTAAAAAAATATTATATTACATTTTTTTAAGAGTAATCGAGAGATAAAATGTTTGAAAATGAATACTCTAAGTATTATTAATTGGTAATTTGAAATTAACTGTTCACTGGGGCTTTTAGACTAAGCATTATCTGCCCTTCCCGTATTCGAACTAGAAACCTCAAAATTAAATTCTACATCGATAAGTTAAGTAATAAAAGAATAATTATAAAGTTATTTTAATGAACTGACGAAAGAATGAAAATTAATGTTATTGTTTAATAAAAAATGATATTAAAAATAAAAACTCAGTATCATCCTTTCACATTTAAACACAAAATTAAACGACATTTTTTATTTATTCCCGTTTATCATAATATTACATAACCAGTAATAAGCCTTAAATAATGAAACTTTATTTTTAAATCTTCCAGATTGTAATATTCGGTAAGAATTTAGTAACTTAAGAAAACCAGGTCCAGATCATTATGTAATGAAAGGAAGATTTAGAAGAATAATTTAATAAGCGAGAGAAAGATAAAAATATACTGTCAGATTAAAATATTGATACGTAAACCATGATTAAAGAAGATTAGCAAAGAATAGTAAAGAATGAAAAATTGCATCAAAACAGTAAAATGACAGACAACTAACATAAAAAAAAATAAAATAAAATATTTAGAGATTACTCTATCATTCTTAGTTATTTAGAAAGGTAAAAAAACTTAATGTTTTTAATGTAATAATAATAAAACTTCGGGATTAATTTTATACTAGTAGTAAAGTAGAAATATATGTACAATTTATGTAGAAAGATTTATAGTACCTACATGATAGGTAGATTGAAGAAAGCGGCACACTAAAGCATAACTACGTAGTTACATATAACCTCCTTATAATGATAATCCTGTCAAATTGATTTAATACTAAATTAAGATATCAAATAGTTATAACAAAAACGTCTTTAAATAAGTTAAACCACTTTATAAAATATTATAATGAAAACCATTAAAATTTCAAAATTATTAAAATATATTTAACAACTTTTTTTTACTTTTAAATTTATTTGACCTTTTAGAAAAATATAGTAACTTAAAATAAACAGCCTGTAGGATACAAAAAATTAAAATTAATTGGTAATTTTCTCATTATAGATAATTCTTTTATATATAATAATTACAAATTTATTAATAATTTTCCATATAAAAGCAACTTATATGTTAATATAAAACATCTTTAAAATCACCGTTAAAAAACTTAACATCTAAAATTTCAGTGAAGTTACTTCAAGATCGAACAAAATCGTATTTATATATATCGTTACTATAATGGCGTAATTTAGAAAAAGGTACAACAATTTAAAAATTAAGCGTTTATTGGTGACTTATTTTATTTCCCCCTAAAAGAAAAATGAAGATAAACATGATTCCACTTTACAAAAATGAACTAGATTATCGTTAAACAGCTTGTTTCTTGGTTAATATGTAACGATACATATTTTAAAACAATAATTACTATAAAAGGTTGTAAAAATTAACCAATTTGATTCATATACTCTTAAAATTTCATGTATGAACCTCTTAAAAATAACAACACTTACTATGATTTAAATTGTTTGACATTAAACTGGAATTAAAATTGTATCTGCAACCCCATTCCCATCGTTGTAAAGTATTTGGGAGTAGTTTTGATCATAATTTAAAATTTAATTATCACATTATTTATTATTTTTTTTGTCTTCAGCCATTTGACTGGTTTGATGCAGCTCTCCAACATTCCCTATCTAGTGCTAGTCATTTCATTTTGGTATACCCCCTACATCCTACATCCCTAACAATTTGTTTTACACATTGCAAACGTGGCCTGCCTACACAATTTTTTCCTTCTATCTGTCCCTCCAATATTAAAGCGACTATTCTAGGATGCCTTAATATGTGGCCTATAAATCTATTTCTTCTTTTAGCTATATTTTCCAAACGCTTCTTTCTTCATCTGTTTGCCGCAACACCTCTTCATTTGTCACTTTAATCCACCCATCTGATTTTTAACATTCTCCAATAGCACCGCATTTCAAAAGCGTCTAATCTTTTCTTCTCAGATACTCCGATCGTCCAAGTTTCACTTCCATATAAAGCGACACTCCAAACATATATTTTCAAAAATCTTTTCCTGATATTTAAATCAATTTTTGATGTATCAAATTATATTTCTTACTGAAGGCTCGTTTCGCTTGTGCTATTCGGCATTTTATATCGCTCCTGCTTCGTCCATCTTTAGTAATTCTACTTCCCAAATAACAAAATTCTTCTACCTCCATAATCTTTTCTCCTCCTATTTTCACATTCAGTGGTCCATCTTTGTTATTTCTACCACATTTCATTACTTTCGTTTTTTTCTTGTTTATTTTCATGCGGTAGTTCTTGCGTAGGACTTCATCTATGCCGTTCATTGTTTCTTCTAAATCCTTTCTACTCTCAGCTAGAATTACTATATCATCAGCAAATCGTAGCATCTTTATCTTTTCACCTTGTCCTGTCACTCCGAATCTAAATTGTTCTTTAACATCATTAACTGCTAGTTCCATGTAAAGATTAAAAAGTAACGGGGATAGGGAACATCCTTGTCGGACTCCCTTTCTTATTACGGCTTCTTTCTTATGTTCTTCACATTTTTTATAAAAATAAAAATAATAATTTAATGTTTATATATAATAAAAACGAATGAAAATTACTTCTCACCATGACCAAGGCTTTTTCAAATCTTGTATAAAAAAATTCCTTTCGGCACGACGGAAGGCGGAGGTAGATATCACCGGGGAAAAATAGGGATATGCGAACTCGGATTATACGAGCTCGTATCAAACACTACTTTCGTGTTTTACGGACGTTTTCTCATTAGATTACAAGCTATGCTAAATTTATTAAGACTTCCTTATGATGTTTCCTTAACTGCTTGACAACACACCTTATTTGAGGATTAGTGGGAGATTCTAGGTTTGTTTTTTGTTTTGATAAAAAAAAACAATTTTTTCAGAGATTTTTATTTAAAAACATGTGTAAATGTAAAAGGAAACTTAATAAAATTAATTTAAAATTATAAAATAAATAATAAATATTTTAAAAAGGACTCAATCCCTTCATCACAACAGTGATGTTGAGAAGATGATTTGAAACTACATAAGGGAGCTATGACTTTTTTCCCCTTGAAATCCCATTTTTTCCACCTCTTGACCCTTATCCAAAGAATAATAGGAACTTTAAACGAATTTGATATTTTACTTAATAAGAAAGTTATAGCGATATTTTTTTTACAGTTTCTTTGTTTTTGTTTTGGTCATCCCTTGCCATAAGGGTTGGTCATATCAAAAATTGTTGCCGACAAAATTCTTAGGTAATGTTTACAGGACTACCACTTTAAACCGATTCGATACTATGCCTATTAAGGGAGGTATGATGTTTTTTGTCTTCGAAACCCCATTTTTCCACTCCCTGGGCCAATGGTTGGATATCAAAAAACTTTACTTAGATAAGTTCTGAAAAGTACGCTAATATCCCCTGATCGCGACCGGAAACGCAAGTAACCAAATAGCCCGGGCGAAGCCGTAACGAGGATGTATATTTGTACAAGTATATTTGCATAAATATAAACTGTAATTATATTTACAAATTATTCTTCGGATTGTAATAAAGGTATGTATAATAAAGTATGAATTAATTCGTATTTAATTTAGCCAAAAAAACTTTACAACCGATAAACGGGACTTCGAAATTTTTACATTGATATAGTGTGGGCCATTTTACTACATCCACTCGGATATCGCAAATTTTTTTTGGTAAGACTCTCGACTTTTAGTATGTTAATTGAGGCACACTAGGGCCCTTTTTCACCTTCTGATCGGTAGGAAAATTTTACCCCTACATTCAAGTTTTTATCTAATTCTCCTATTCTACATGAAGTAAATTTATTTATGTCAAGGTTAAACACTGTTCACTTTAATACGTATTATTCTCCAATGCATTTAACAATAAAATTGTAAATTGTAAATTTGATTATTTTTTGATAGCATATAATAAAATGTTAAAGTTTCACGTAGTTATTTAAAACTAAATAATTTTAAAGAACATTAATTTTCTTGTAATTCTTTTTTTCCGGAGGGAAATGTAAATAATAAGTTTATTTTAATACAGTTAAGAAAGTAGCGAGATGAAATTAGTTCTTCTTCAAAGAAGTAAAGATTGTAGCTAAAACAATAATGATAATAATAATAATGAAGTAAACAAAATAGAATAAAAGATACGATAATTCACAACGAGTATACCTACCGATAATCAACGATTACTAAAAACAAATAAAAATAAATTTTTAGCGCTTAATTTTTATTGCATTAGGTATAATAATATATACGAGCAGTAGGTAGAGATATAACACGGAGGTTTGCACGTTTAGATGATGATAAGGTAACAAGGTAGCTGTGCGCATTTAAACTACACAGAAACGAAAACGTGATGAAGTCAGTACGAAATAACGTGTAATTTAGGATTTAAGATAGGATAGGTAGAGGAGTGACAAGAGGCAGAGTGATGAGGGGGGGGGAATTCGTTAATAAGGAGCAATTGGAAGGCGGTTGCCCGCCTGACTGCCTACGTCCGTGCCCTTACATTCTGCAGCGGATCCAATTTCAAAAAGCCCCAGACTCGCACGGCTGCGATACCATTTTATATAAATGCCAGATTTATATCCCCACTACCCAATAATTTTTCTACCCTCGTTTTTTTTTTTTATAACATAAAACTGTTCTCTTCCCCTTATAGTAGTCAGTAACACGCGGTCATTTTTTTCCTATTTTAATCAAAACTGTTTTCACTAACAGTATATTCTACCGTTACCTAATTTATTATCAAATTTTAAATTATGTTTTATGATCCTGATACTAACAAATTAATAACATGTTTTATGTGTTATAAATTACTTTAAGCGATGTACACGCAATTTGTTTTTTTTATTTTTAATTGCTAATTAATTTTAATATTTATTTGTGTAATAATAACACAGCATATGTTTAATTAAATAACAAACATTTTAAGAATGTACCACGAAAAATAAAATAAAAACTTTTCATGAATTAAATGTGACGTTTTTAAATAATTGGCTTGGACGAGACGGTCCGCCTCGTCCAAGCCAATTATCAATCAGAGATCAGTAGATAGGTCCTATCTACTGATCTCAAGGTCGGCTGACTTTAGATCCCTGGATTACTAACTGTATGACACTTTAAATCATAAGTATATTAACAAAAATATAATACAAGAATTAGTTATTAGAATTTTCCATACGATACAACAAATACAAAACAACCCTTTTGCAATACGGAAAAGCCCAGAAACATTGTTCGTCGGGCATAGTGTTGTATCCACTGTGGTAGAAACATATTCAGTAGTTTAATCGTTTGTTAATTCGTTTTATTTTTCTAATTAATGTAATTACTTTGTTTTGTAATATTGAAAATTTTGTTTTGTTTAATACCTAGTTAAAATCTGCCGCATTTTGATATGTTATGTTTTTAATAAACTTCAAAATTTTTACGTATGCATTTAGATTTTGCAGACCTTATTCATAACATTTTTCAAAATCAAATTCTCTACAAGTATTGTTTAAATTATTTTCATGTGTTTATTAATCATTTAATAAAGTTATTTTACATCAAACATAAAATAATGTATTTTTCTACCTCAATCTTTTTTTTCTTTTATCCAGATTTCTCGAAAACTACTAAAAATACGGCCCTGGGACCTATTTTTCAAGTCAGATTTCATATTAAACCGTCTGCAACTGAACTAACTCTCCCTCATAATTCACATCCTAATTAATTTTACCGAAGGAACAGAAGTTAGTGAGAATCTTTTTCCAGCCAACACTCGCTAACGAAGTATTTTGGGATCTATGTTTATATAACTTACTTCTTTATTTTTACAAGTAGGACATGACCTGAAAGTTTGTTACATTCTTCGTGAATTAATGTTTATAATATACGTATATTATCCAACTCATTAGATTTGTATGGTGTATTATTATGAACTTTACTATCTAAGTAACTTATAACTAAAATATTTTTTCTACTTTTCACATCCTCAATTAATCGCTGATGTATTTTAACCTAGGCCTTATCTTTCAGGTTTTATGCTTAACATTTCTTTCTATTATAATTACCAAATTAACTAGTCCAAAAGGCATGAAAATAATGTGTGTGTGTGTGTGTGTGTGTGTGTGTGTGTGTGTGTGTGTGTGTGTGTGTGTGTGTGTGTGTGTGTGTGTGTGTGTGTGTGTGTGTGTGTGGGCGCGCGCGTTTACAAACTTTATTTTAAAATATTTTGGTATACAATTTTTTCTGTTTAACTTATCATAAACCTCTTTAATTTACTTTTTATCAAGAAACTTATTTTTTTACTATCTCTTATAATATCGTAATTAAACATTTATCTTTGTCTATCTGGCCGAGGTTCAACCAAATAAAACAAAATAAAGTTAGCAATATTTTGAATCAAACATTTATTTAAATTATAACGTAAATATAGTATTGTTTTGTAAATAACTGAAAAATCAAGAGCAGGCCTTCACCAACAACATATGCTAAGTTTAATGAGGCAGTAAATTTCTACAATAAAACGGAACACTACTATTTATAAATTATAACAGTTTTATTAGTATAAGAAAAAGTAGAGTTCAAGTTAAGTTTTAGAAACACATAGTATTCAAAACTAAATAAGAGAATCTTAAATTTAGAATCTAAATATAGAATCTTCAATTCTATATTACACAGCAAAGAACTCATCTATACAACAATATGTCGTTTACATTTTAATAATAACGCAGAAAAGATGATATTAATGACCTTTCTGTTTTATACTATTCCCAAACCCCGTAACTTTACAAACAAGTTTAATAAAACAATTATTAAAATTAATACAGAATAAGGGCTCTGTCTTCACCCCATCAAATTTAACGTCGTTTCATATATAAATTAAAATCAATGAATGATAAACTAACCTTCACTAAAAATTATATATCATATTTCTTATTATAACATATAATATATCTAAAAAGACTTTATGGAATTTTTTATTAGGCTGTCTTTAGCAAATGAAGTTTGTTTTTACCTCTGTATACTTCCAAAGGTTTGTTTAAGTATCACACATGATTTTTTGTAGCACAAAATTTATAAACAATCGTAAAATCAGTTCTAATTTATGAAACGAAAACTATAATAATAAATAAAATATGGGGGAAAAGTCGACTTTCTTCCATAATAAAGTACTACCGAAAACCTTGGTACAGTGCAACAAAATGGGAGGAAACAAAAAGATAAAAACATATGGAAATCTATTATTAATTAATTAAAAAATCGGATACGAGAGCAATAATGGAATAGAGGAAAGGATTCAATAACTGCAAAATATCCTAAAAGAAAGAATAATTATAAAAGTATATGTATGGAAATTAAAGGAAAATGATTGTGCAGAAAGATCATGGTTGAGGTGGGAGTAGGAGTTAAGAAAGTTTATAAAACATAGGGAGCCAATGAGAAAATGATGAGCGATATAAAGGCATGAAGGAGATCGAAGGATGAGGCAAACGGTTCGAATGTTCGGGTAGATAAGTTAAATTCATCATGCATGTGTGTTCCAATTTTTATAGCTCTTTTAGAGGAATTGGAATAAGACTACTTATAATTGTTGATCATTTTTTTGCCTTCATGGTGATATGGTAATGAAGAAACTGTAACAGGAGCAATATAACAGACCACGATAACGGATTCCTTCCAATTAAGTATTAGAAAATAACAGTTTGAAGGAATCCAAAAAAGAGTAAAGGAGATCCTTTTCTCAGGCTAACAGCCCCGTTAAACAATTTGTTGTTTGTAGTACAACGACACGTTTAACAGCTGTTGTTCGACGAGAACGGCTACCGGACCGGAATAGGAATTTATGGGAAAATGTAAGTGCGCGGATGATGAAATTATTACGCATCAACAGTTAAGGAATGAGGCGGGTAATGGTTCTGCAGGCCAGGGGATATAAATATTGCCACTAGTATAATACTGCCAGGATATAAATACGGCGGGACAGGAGTAGTGAGCGAGTAGTTTGGCGTAGTCACGGTACAGTGAATAGTCCTGGGAGGCCGTGTTCGACACAATTGTGTGATGGCGTTATCAAGAAGCATTTAGTAACAAGTGAAGAGTACGAAACAAATATTTCAGTGTGGACAGTGGTTGAATGCAGAAAGTTGTGCTGTGCGTTATTGGTAAACATTAGTGAAAGTGACAGTATTAAATTCATTCATAAAGTGTAAGGTAGTTCTGTTGTAAACAGCAAAAGTAATAATATTTGCAGAGAATGGAACTGTATGAACTTTATACTTGTCTAATCTTATCTGGTTGTTAACGCAACATTAATATGTTAGCGGGTCATTATTATGTTTTTAGTCAATTGGACCGTATTCTGGTTTTTATAATTTAACTATTTTTAAAAATAACTTGTCCTTATTTAAATTACTATTTTTTATGTCACTTATTCACAATTATTATTATTTATTTTCCGTGTTTTTAGACCAATAAATTGTATTTAAAAGAGATTTTGTTCGTCTCTCGATATCCCGGTCGAGTCTCCAACACGGGACAATATATATAACTAATATTAAATCTTAATAATTCAGAGCAATTTTTTTTCTACTTAGTAGTGCAAAAAATATTTGCACTACTGTACAGAAAGAATTTTTTGCACTACTGTACAGAAAAGATATCTACAAGAATACAACTGCTCCCTTTCTTTTACATTAAAAACTCGTTTGTGATTAAAGAACTGGCAGAATTTAAAAAATAAACTTACAATTGTAATCAATCATAAAGTATATTACTAAATCTTTACACTGAAGTACTCTAGTGATAGAGCACTAAAGAAGTTATTTATAGTTATGTAATATTCTGGTAATAAACTAGTTCAAGGAACTGATATCAGTGGGGTTAATATACAACCCTATTAAATGTAATTCTATTTCTTGTGTAATAACATGACGCACTGATTTAAATAACAATAAATTACAATAAAAAATAAATATTATTCTACTGACGTCAAAATAATAAACATATTTTATTAATTTTGCATATACACCATGATTCATTCAATAAATTATAATTAGTGAAATCGAATGTTTCATTTGGCTAGCGTATGTTTCATTTACCCATTCAAAAACTATTTATATAAAGAATATTTTATAATGACTAATTAATAAAAAAATAGTTTTAAAAAAATAAGAAAAAAACTTTTATTATGGTCGACCTTTATTAAATTATTATCCGTATAAAATTATTTTATTAAGAATTCGTTTAGACATAAAAAATTGCATTATTTATATTTTCAAACAATTGCAAGAAAAATATGGCATGAGAAGTTTTCAAGTTCTAAACGTTGTCAACAAAAATCCTCTAAAAACGTATATGATAAAATATTAATTACCTTCACATCATCAAATTTTAGACAGTTTAAATAATTATTTCATCAATAATGGGCATTTTGATATTTATTTATATATGCTACAGACTGGAGTATTAAGCTATAATATCTGAAAAAGCAAAGTATAAAAATACACTACATAAAATACAAAATATATTTTTTAGGTGCTTGTAGTAAGTACTAGTCTGTAATTTTAGCAGTCTCGGAATGTACTCCCTCACGTGATTAATAGTATTTTTACCATTCATGAGAATATAATATATTTAGTCCCGCATATGAAAACTGTTAGCAACCTAAACGTAAATTTTAATATTTTAAAATGACAATTTCTATTTTCTTGATAAATAGATATAGCATATATTTATAGATTATTTTAAGTCTATTGTAAAATTGTTTATTAGTACACTCAAAAAAAACCTTTTTACGCGACTACCCAAAAAGTAATACGATAGATTATCTACTCGTATTTTGCGTTCTTTAAATTATATAGTAATTTAAGTTTGTAAAATTGACAGTGCTAGGTTAGAAGTTTTTATTGTTTGTTAGGTTTTTCCACTTCATCATATAAGCTCAAAGCTTGTGCTTGGGAATATAAAATTGAAATTATGTAACATAAGAAAAATTCCAAAAATGCCATACCTGAACGGGATTCGAACCCGAGACCTCCGATTGAAAGGCCGAGACTTTACCAGCTGCCACAGAGATCGACATGAATAGATTATTTAGTATACTCGTATACTGCAACTTTCTTTTATAAACACCTTTTTTTTCTTTTTTTCTTATGTTATTTCAATTAGATGCAGAGACAGAATAAAAGAAATTTATTTGAAAAATAACAGAACATTGACAAATTTGCAATTGGTAAATTTCACACTTTTTTGCCAATACAAACGCTAATTAATTATACTTTATAATTCAAAGAGGATAAAAGGAAAATACAATTTTCAGTAATTTTTTTCATTGTCTGTTTCTTGAGATCACTTTGTACGCCTTGTTTCATTAAGTATATACTTAATGAAACTTATAGTTTGATGGAGTGTTAGTTTTAAATCAGATTTAGGTTAAGAAACTCCGAGTAAAGGGAATTCTCAATTTGGCCTGGGTCAAATATGCAGTTGCGTATCAGTATGCCAAGGAAACTGTTACGTTTGACCCTGAAAAAAATTCACTCTTTTCATTACAGGAATTGCTTTATATAGGTCATCATTACCTTCAGAGAAAGTAATTAGTACAGGTGCCTTTTGCACTTCAGTTCCTTCACAAAATATCACACTATTAGAATATGGAAAAAATAGTGTCAAGTACAAATTAATTTACCGAATTCCTTCGTGAATCTTATGTGCATTACTCGACTCATCAGGAAAGACACATTTAGGACGATATTACTTTCCTCCAATGGAGAACTGAATTCTATAGTTTGGTTGGGTAATTTCACTAGTTACAGTTCATACAATCTTAGGAACAGACGAGGGTGTTTTTAATAAAGCCAAGAGATTCATAAAAAGCCAAGAAACTAAACGTAATACAAAATATTATTTTTAAATACAGTTCACAGATAAAGCTAGCCTCAAAGAATTATGTCAATCGCATTCCTACGAAGTGTAAATACAATAAAAACATCCAATCACAACACCGCTCGTTATCAACCATCGAAAAGAACGAATACAATTGGCCAATCAGAAACCGCCATAACTACGCCAACTAAACTTCTCACCATTTCTGACCAATTAGAATATAAGTAATTCCAACTAATCATAGTTATTAATTCTGAATTAAAAAAATTAAATGACAAATACACTCCTCAGACTTTTCTGAAAAATTTCGAACTCGGAGACCACTTGTTCTAAATCAAGCCAAGTAAGAGCTCGGTTTCGTCAGCGACTAAAAATTGTTAATTCTAAAACGGACTATATAAAATAAGGAATTCTTTTTTAAATTAAAATTTAAGCCTCACAAAAAATGGAATACTCGAGATAAATTTACACTAAAACGTTCCCTAAATATCAGTAAAATTACGTTCGAATGTTTGGCTCTTTAGTTCTACAGGAAAATCAGTTTGGTGTAGCATATGTTTAAGCTGATCTACGCAAATTCATTGATCAATAATGTGATACTCCGACTTTGTAATCTCTCAAAAAACCAAAGGTCGGATGTACGAGGGATACCTCTAAAGTAAAGACCGCTGGGAAATTTCCCTCCTTAAGGAAGGCGAATCTGTGTCGTTCATGGCCACACTAGTACTGAACACACTACATTGTTGTCTGTAAGTCGTCGCGTTGTAATATCTTTGATTACATGTTAGTTATTACGTTATAAAAGAATAGGAAAATCGATGCTGCCGCCGACTGTGAAATACGTGGAGTCATACGTTTTTTAAATCATAAAAACGTTAGGCCGGCTGAAATTCATAAGCAATTGGTTGATGTGTATGGTGATAATGTAAAGAATGAAAGAAACGTCCGAAAATGGTGTAAAAGGTTTAGAAATAACCAAATTAACGTGCATGATGAAGAAAGTTCGGAGTCGCCCTTGATAATCGCCGAGCTTGAAACGCGTCGATGATGAAATCAGAAAAGATCGTCGCTCAACGATTTCCGACCTGGCCCTTCTTTTTTCTGATGTTTCAAGACCTGTTATCGGTCGCATTGTTCATGACCATTTAGGCTTCAGAAAGGTTTGGGCAGGTTGGATGTCGCATGTCTTAACGGAACGTCACAAAAATTCCGAAGGGATCTACTTTGAAATTTTTGGTGCGCTACCCAGAAAAAGGTGATGAGTTCCTTAATGCAATTGTTACCAGCGATGAAACAAGAATTTCGTATTACACGCCAGAGAGAAAACGGCAGTCAAATGAATGGTGTCATCTTTAATCACCAACCAGACCGGCAAAGGTCAAGCCATAGCCATTTGGTCGCAAACTGATGGTCACAGTCTTTTGGAATCGGTTTTGCGTACTGCTGATTGATTTCATGTCACGTGGAACGACTATAAATGCAGGGGCCAACTGCGAAACTCTACGTAAGTTACGGCGCGCCATTCAGAATCGGCGACGTGGGCGGCTGCCCAGCAGTATCGTTCTGATCCACGATAATGCACGTCCACATGTTGTGGGTCCGACACGTGATTTACTGATAACATTTGGATGGGAAATTTTCGATCACCCACCATATAGTCGGGACTTAGCTTCTTCTGATTACCATTTGTTTGGGAGATTGAAAAAATGTTTGAATGCTAAGCAATTCGCGAGTGACGATGAGCTTAAAGTGCTGTTAATCAGCGGCTAAGTGGGCCGGTGGCAGAAGATTACGACGAGGGTATATTGAAGCTGGTGTGTCGCTACGATAAATGTCTTTATTCATGTGGGGATTATAATTATATAGAGGTATAATATAAGGTATGCAGTTTAAGAGAAATAAAAAAATATTTATAAAATTTTCGGAATAAATCTTTTTACAATGAAACGGTCTTTACTTTAGAGATAACCTCTCGTATATCTACAGCCTGAAGGAGGCTGAGGTAATCCTTAAGGTGGGTTGTTTGGGCACATCGTCCTTTTACCACCACCTAACAGCTTCGCTTATCGCTGATCATTTGTTCGGCAGAGTTTTGATGTGGGTTTATTGACGTGTATTTGATGCATATTTAAAATGCGGTGATTTTTTTTTTTTTAATTGTATATATTGTATTTGTGCGATTCAATTAGCCCGGCTCTATCTGACCGTGCAGCCTGTTTCCTTAGCTAATGGTTATACGAAGATCTCAACATGTAACTGAGCGATTAACAGGTAAGGGTTTTAATCTAGTCTTTTAATCCTTCCTAAGCAATACAATATAAAATTCATCAAGTACGATAGATTAATAAATAACTTAATATAATTATATTGTTCTAATCATAAATCGATTCCAAAATTTGTTATAATAATACGTCAAAGTTATTTTATTTGGAGGTAAAATAACAACAATAACGAAGTCGATTAAAAAAACATTTTATAATATTTTTATTAAATTTTTTTTTTAATTAATAAAAAAAACAATAAAGTGGATCCATTCCACTGTGCATTACAAACACGCGCGCTCGCGTGCACGTACGTACGCACAAAACACAGATAATGGTACAGGTGTTCTATTACACCAATTTTGCTCATAAATTATTTATTAGGAAAAAAAGTATATATGTTATAAGATTTATTAGAGAAAAGTGGTTCATAAATCAATTCTACACAGAATAATTAGCTTTTGACAAGAAAGCAGATTCTAAAGAAGGAATATCTTACACCTTGTACCATAATACGTCTTCAAATACTCTTTTTTTTCCATTTGCATACCGAAATATGCAAATGTTTACCAGACACACCGTATCGGTACATTTGTATTCTACACAAACGGGTATTCCTTTCTTCTTTTTGTTTCCTTTTTTATTACTATTATATTCCTTTCTTTTATTCTTTTATTGATGCTTTATTTCCGCGTCTTTACTGTTTTCATGTTCACAATGCTATAAGTATTATCTACGAGTATATTGAAATATATATATATATATTGAGATTACATAACTGCTACACAAATATTTTTTTTCCTAAAACATGTAAAAATGTAAAATAAATAACTTAATTGTGCATTTATTTTAAGAAAAAACGTTTACCCATTGAAAAATCCATCCTATTTGAAAACTACTTTTTGAACTGAAACTTGTTAAAAAAAAAAAAAAAAAAATCACAATTATTTTTAGTATTAGTTGCTGTGTAACTTCACTGATAAAATTTAAGCTTAATAACTAACTCGCTTCATAATAAAGATTAAACGATACGAGAACTGTTTAATTTTATTTCTTTATCACTTAATTTATCACTATTTTCCTATCAATTTTTTAATAAGTTGTTTAATTTCATTTCATTGCTGACATTTTTCTTTAAAAAAATACTATATTTTAGTCCATTTTAAACTTACGAAAATTAACTGCCGTATGAAATAGCACAAAACCTAATGTGTTTTTTTTATGAAATATCAGTTATTTGGCTGGTTTGATGCTATTTTCCACTGTATTCTGTTCTGTACTAATCAATAAACATAATTACTACATCGATTGTCCTCAACTATCTGCTATAAACACCAATCTTTATCTTTATTTTTCAAAAATATACATTCTTTCATTTTCTGTTTAGCCTCCGGAACCACCGTAAAGTATTACTTCAGAGGATGAATGAGGATGATATGTAAAATATATATTAACCGGCTATCAGAAATATATATTAACAAGACAATAGTTACCATTTTATCAATTTTCTAGCTTAATTTGAAGATTGTTCGACTACAATTTGTATTTTATCAGCCATTTTTTGATATCGTTATTTTTAAAGAAACAAAAACTTATATTTATTTCTTATATTTTCCGCATTACTTCTTTATACTCATTATTTTATTAAAGGACACAATTATACTTTTAAAAAAAAAAACACAAAATTAACATCCAATAACGCATTTTGATATATAGATATTATCAAACGTATGTATCCTAAGTTGAAGAAATAAATTTCTATTCAACCGAAGAATGGCTAAAATCGAATCAATAGAACACCAGACATAAGCAACCTAATAAAAATTATTAATATTTAAAATATAAAGTTTATCGTCGACTTTTCTCAGAAAAGATGGTATTACTTTTCGGTTGAATGGAGGAAGTGGGGGTCAAAAATGAATTTTCTTTAAGTTTTGAGGTATGATGAATACGAAAATACCATTCACTTAAACTGGGTTTACCTTATGTATACATATATATCAAGGCCTACGTATAAAATTCTGTGGCACGAAAATCACGAAAATTACTTTTTTAATTCCACTGAAAATCCATATATGCTGTATAGTGTCTGAAGTTGTGGATGTGAAAATTTCATGAAAATTGATTGAGTCGTTTTCAAGTTACGCTCAATTTAAGATCGAAAAAATCTGAGGTTATGTTGACTGTGTAGTGGTGTATCTTTCACAACCCACCGGGTTGGTATAGTGGTTAACGCGTCTTTCCAAATCAGCTGATTTGGAAGTCGAGAGTTACAGCGTTCAAGTCCTAGTAAAGCCAGTTATTTTTATTTGATTTGAATTGGTTGGGTTTCAATTAACCACACATCTCAGGAATGGTCGAACTGAGAATGTACAAGACTACACTTCATTTACACTCATACATATCATCCTCATTCATCCTCTGAAGAATTATCTAAACGGTAGTTACCGGAGGCTAAACAGGAAAAAAGAAAGAAGTGTATCTTTCACAGGCGCTTATGCGTGAGTCACAATAGTGAGCGAGTTGAAAACTGATACTTGGGTGTAGCATCTACTGGTTCATCGAACGTATAGTGAGTGCGTTGTACTCTGAATATTAGTGCG
Source organism: Lycorma delicatula (assembly GCF_047948215.1). Classification (NCBI taxonomy): domain Eukaryota; kingdom Metazoa; phylum Arthropoda; class Insecta; order Hemiptera; family Fulgoridae; genus Lycorma; species Lycorma delicatula. The sequence goes on from NC_134460.1 coordinate 31,320,468, forward strand.
TTTTTAACTGTGAAATAGTGAGGGCATCGGAAAAGAAAAGTCGGTCTTCTTGCGCAAAACTGCGTAATAGTTTGTTTTTTCTGTTTATTTTTAGGGTAGAAGGTAATAGTTGCAGGACTGAAAAATAATAATTAAAAATATTTTTCCACTAATTCCTCATCAAACTTCGTGCCGTGAATCTGTTTTTAAAAAAATGATACGACAGCTGGTGATGCTCTTACCTAAAAAATAGATTAATTATTACTCCTATTTATCTATGTAATATTTTCAAGGTAGAAATACTTAACCACAAATTAACTTCAACATATTACTAATTCTTCAATTATAGCTTTGAAATCAAAATGAAAGCTCCCACAAATTTTCTCAAATAATGTACAATTATTAAAAAAAACATAACAAAAATAAATTAATGTACAATAAAGCTATCAAAATTAATCAATAAATTTTTAATAAAAATAAAAAAACTTTCTCTGATTAAATCTCTTCAACCTGAATAATCAGATATTCAACAAAAATTATTCATTTTTTTATTTAAAAGACTTTTTTCCTGTTTAGCCTCCAGGAATCACTGTCAGTTATTACTTTAGAGGATGAATGAGGAACTATGAGTGTAAGTGAAGTGTAGTCTTCTTGTACAGACTCATATCGTCGACCATTTCTGAGATGTGTGGTTAATCGAAACCCAACCACCAAAGAACACCGGTATCCACGATCTAGTATTAAAATCCGTATAAAAGTATCTGCCTTTACTAGGATTTGAACGTTGGAACTCTCGACTTCGAAATCAGCTGATTTTCGAACACACGTTCACCACTAGACCAGCCGGTGGGTATTTATTTAAAAGAATGATTCTCTAAAATCGCACCCTTACACATATAATGGTAAAAAAATAGAGCAAATAAAACACAGTTGAGTGTTTTCTTAACAGTATTAAAAATGTGTTGTTGTATGATCGAGGAAACAATATTAAGTCGAAGATGTTAATTTAATATGGTATTCTTTATTAGATTAGTAGGTGGTCATTCTGCCAACTGAGAACCGAGACAGCGTCGTGAAGATAAAGATCGACTTCAATTCTTGTAATTATAGATTACCTGATAGAAAGTGTATTATTATGTATATAAATAAATATATACCTAAAACATAGTACTCAATACTACATATACGTACCAAAGTAATGAATTAAAAAAATAAATAAAATAAAAATTAAGGATACTAGGGTCCCCGTGAATTTTCCCAGAAGTACAACCTCTAAAATTTTAGGAGAACCATATATTAATCCAATGGGGGTGGCCTCGTTAAATTGTTAATAGATCAATTATTATCTCCAGGTGCCATCACATAATTCTGAGGAAAGGTATGGTTTTTAATTTAGGAATCTTGCACCTACACATTTTTGAAAAAAAGGCAATTTTTGTTGCTGCTAAAGCCAATTCGTTTTATTAGTATTATGCTGTCCTAGACTTAATGAAGATGTTCTGATTTTGCAAGGATTGTGGGCAGTATCTGCATCCACTCCCAGGGAAGGACTAATCCAAGAATTGGTTAGTATATAGATAAGGTTTCCTGTCGGGTAGCTACGTAATCAGATTATGGCTGAAACGCTTAACAGATAAAATAGGTCTTCTAAAATTCTTTCAAAATATAAAAAAATTTAATTAGAATAAATTTAGATTTTTCCCAAATATAAAGTTTAGGGTTTGCGTAAAATTTTTAATAAAAATCGTGTTTTAAAAGAAAGACTTTTAACACATTTTTAATTTTTGAATAACTTATTAGCATGTTGTTTTTTTTTTTAAGTAAACCGGTGTTACACAGAATAGTTTTCTTAATAACAAATATATCAAATTTGAACCATATTGAGGATGTAATTACCGATTCTCGATTTTACTCGTCTCGATTTTCGATGCGTGTAAAGCTAGTAACAAGAGATATATATTAAAAATTAAAAAACACGACTAACAAAAAAAACATTGTTCTTTAATGTAGGATAATTATTAACATAAGATAATTAAAGAGTGTGCGGGTGACAATTTTGTGTATAGTATAATTTTTTTTTCAATTTTTTAAAAATTATTTAAGGATGTATAAATATATTTATACAGCTCCCGGTAACGTAAGGTTTCCAACGCGGGTCATACAACTAAATCGGATCGGTTCAGCCGTTGAGCTCCTACGGTTGAACAAATATACATACATACATATACTCCAAATACATTACATTTCTCTTCTGGGCAGACGTGTAGTAAGGTCCATTTCTGTGTATATCAGTTAATTTTTGTTGTGGTTTGGTTCCATCGTGATTTTGTATTATACTAGTAAATACCCGTTTGAATTTTCAAAATCGGATGACTGGTTGCGAAGATATAAAAAAATTCCCTAATAACCATGTTCTGTTAGATACAAGAGTGGATGTAATGTATGCATCAATGCATGCAAAAGTTAGCCTTCAACCAACTAGCAAATACCCCGTTTGAATTTTGAAAATCGGACGACTGTTAGCAGAAATAAGAACACCCAATGCACCTACCAAAACAGCGTCCCAGGGGCACTCCGTTTGTTACTCCGTTATTTGATGGTGATGATTGGTCAAGCTTAGTACGAAGTGCTCGCATACCTCACACGCAGTCCCCACGGTAAGCCCATTTAAAGATTTAAAAAAAAATTTATTTAATTTTATTTTATTTAATGTAAATCTAATTCTATTATTTTTGTAATATTATTCATTCGAGTGATTCGAATCATTTCAGTTCAAAGAGCTCACTCAGTGATGGAGGCTCACAGTTCACAGATCTTTATTAAATTTGGAGTTCACCCGGCAAATCTCCACTACTATATATATATATATATATATATATATATCCTATGAGACTCATGGTATCGTGTAAGGATTCCAACGCGGGATCATATATCTAAATCGGTTCAGCCGATTTGAGCTGCTGCGGTGCAAATCATACATTATTATTACATTCCTTTTTGGCCAGTCTGCAAAAGAAGAAGTTTACACCGAAGTTTTTCGAAAACTAGCATTTAAACTCATAAACTTAGAAAAAAACATCGATACAGTCTGTCGACGTGGAATTCTAAACCAACTTTAAAAAAGAGATTTTTATAGAAATTACTTTTTATTTTCTTAATCAAGTAATTAATTCTTGAAAATAATTTTGAAAAGAAAATTATGTTTAAAGAAAAACGAATAAAAATTATTGCAGTGTAATTATTAATTTTTAATCAGTCTTAATAATTTTTTATATATCGTAAGTTGTAATTTAATATAATTTCGTTGTATTAAAATCGATCAAAGTTTTTAGTTGAAATATAAATAAACCGAACAATGTTTAAAATGAAAAATATAAATGAAAAGTAAAGTAAAAATAAAATTAAAAAAACAGAAGTGTAAGTAGTTAAATTATTAAATCAGTGACAGTAAATAGTAACCTAAATCATTATTCAAATCACTTTGTATTAAGCAATAGTTTTGTCAAATTGAGAACAGTTATTATTAAGCGTCAACTTAAAGTCACTTATATAAATTCTTATATCATAAGACATTGCAGACTGAACAATTTATTATTATTCATCTAGTAAATCAATTAGTCATGTCAATTTAGCGGAAGTTACATTTTTATCATTGTGTTATGAAGTTATAAACAACATACGTCTTGTAGAAATGAATTATACAAACCTAAAACTAACCCCACTGTAAAATTTAATAAAAACCATTTAAGCTATTTTGAGCTCTAACTCTGTAAATGAAATGAAATATGTTAATTATAAAATTGAAATTGTTTCTGAATTAGACGAGTTTAATACGATCATTTTAAGAATGAAGATTAAAAGATTTAATGTTATAAAAAAAAACTGATCTCCTGTGGCACTGACGGTAATGTTCTTGCCTGTTACATTGAAGTTTCTGTATTCGATTCCCGGCTAAATATTTGGATAGAGCCATTCATCAAAGAAAAATTTATTTTGGTGATTCAGACCCGTTTAAACAAAATATAATATATTCCTTTTTAAAAAAAAAAAGATTTTCCGTACAATCAAAATAAAATTCATAGTTTGTTTTGGAATGCCCGGTTATGATGCTGAAATTCCAAGGATTTAACCGAATTTAAATCTAACTCACGATTTTGGGTGTTTTTATTTATTTTTACAGTGGTTCAACCGTATCCTTAAATCTTACATTCTTAATTAAACTCATTTCCCGAAGTCGTACAATAGTGAAATTTTACACAGCGACGTATATCGGGCGACAATACAATATTCAATTGTTAATTTCATATATTTCTATATATATGTTTATATATGAAACAAGGGAAAGGAGCTGAATCGATAAGAAGATGTAGGGATCAATCCCATTGATCTTGACTGTCGATTCAATAAAAGTACATCAGGTGGCTGTTGAAGCGGATTTAATACAATTAGTTTAAATTTACCTTCTAAAATTTATGTAAGCTAATCATCTGATTTAGTTATAAATTACTATTTTAATTTATAATAATGAAAACTAATTATCGGTTTTAATATACAGAATAGCCGGCCTCCTTGGCGCAATTGGTAGCCGGGCAAGTCCCGGGTTCGAACAGGTCTTTTTTTTACGTTTTTTATGCTTTTTTACACGCTACAAAACTTGTCATTCATCTCATCCTCTGATGCAATACCTAACGGTGGTCCCGGAGGTTTAAACAAAAAATATAGAATAAAAATATACAAATTTTTTGTTGGCTAAAATATTAAAACAATTAAAAGTAAAACTTTTAAAAAAATTAACGAAGAGAATTTAATTAAATTAAAACAGAATTTAATTTGTTTAAATATGATTTCAAACAACTCAGTTCTGTTAAGGAAATAATGGAAACACGCTTTTCGTCAAAAAAAAGAAAAAAGAATAATAACAAACAAAAAAAATCGTATTTTTCTTTTCATGAAAACTACTTAAAAAAATATTAATTTCCAGAAAATTACTTTTAAAAAAAATGTTCTATTTATGCATGAGTAAAAAGAAAAACGTGGGGGCACGTTCTAATGATAAAGTGGTTGAATATGAGAACGCCTCATGCTTTTTTTTTAGTCATGCATAAATAGAAAATTCTTTTAAAAGTAGTTTTCTTGAAAACTAAAAATACGAACTGTTTTGTTTTGTTATGTTTATTATCTTTTTTTTTTTTAAGAAAAAAATATTTTTAATTTTTTTTTTAGTTGAAAACAAAACAACTTTACCAACTTGTCGAGTTACCAAACTTGTGAATACAAATAAAAACGGTAACTTACTTTTCCAAAAAAGTTGAGTTAACCGAGTTTGAAATCAAGCTCTTCATATACAGTAAATATCTTATATTTTTACAACTATTAAAATAATCATAGCCAAGTAAAACCATGTATTGTCTTAGCCTTTCATCCAGAGGTCCCGGGTTCGATTCCCGGTCAGGCATAGCATTTTCACAGGCTACAAAATTGCGATTTCATCTCATCCTCTGAAGCAGTACTTAACGGTGGTCCAGAAGGCTTAAAAAAACCATGATAACATTTGTGAACTGCCCAGTATTTGCATAAAGTTTACTATTTTCTTAACTTAACGCCCATAATTATTTTCTTACTTTTTGATTTATTAATAAATAGATTAATAAAAGTTATCAATGGGTTACATATATTATTGGAAAAAATATATGTTGTGTGAATACAAAAGTAGCTAGGAGCTTAACTTAAATTTATAAGAGAAGCATCGAATATCTGGGTTAATTATATTCGTAAAAAATGCTCAAAACATTTTATTCCCATCAAAATAGGTTATTGCCTTGGTTCACCCCAGTTCTTTGTCTCAATCCTGCAGAGAAGTATATTTATTTTATTTTTTTCATATTTATGCAGTTAAATATGGCAGTTTAAATAATTTATTTACAGCAGTGCGAAATTTTAAGTATGAATATTAGTGCTGTCACTTATTTCATTTTTCTTTACGAGTAAACGACTTAAGTACATTCAAATATAATAAAATTTTGTTTTTGTTTTACGCTGAATCAACCAAAATTTAATTTTTAAATGATTCTTTTGAATCGGTTTTCCAATTATTCAAAGCGTAAAATATATGAATATAAAATACCACCGTATAAGTAATAAATTTTAAAAGTGTCGTTAATTTACAGACCGCAAGTTAGAATGGTTTTTATATATGTTGTCCTAAACATAAGAAATTAAATTGCTATAAAACTTTTATAGAGCTATTAAATTTATAAAAACTGTGTAAAACAAAATAAATGTACTTTTATCTTTTATTTAACGATTTACTACATTATTCGTTCATATAAAATACAGTACATATTATAATTTTCAAAAGTTATAAAATACAATAATTAGAATATTATTCAGCAGATTGTATTATTTATTTAACCGATTTCAATAAAAAGAAGTTCATAACTCGATTTTTATGTTTCAGTTTTACCCTTCTTCAAATTGGTTATTTCTCGTGGTACTTTTTTTTTAATTTGTAAAGGGAATTCCTTTGATGATCCTATCGTAATTTTTATAACTTAAGAGGAAGAATCTGTAGTTTGTTTGTATCCTTAACAGTAAAAATAACAAAAAATAATATTGTACTAACAAATGAGATATTATGGAATTGTTTTAATTTTAAAACATCTTTTAATTCAAAATTAATATATGGAATGGGTACCTTTTTTCTCCATTATAATCTTAATTAAATATTCCTCCTTTACGAATTTAAAATATAAAAAATATTCAAAACTAATAATTTTCAAATTCCATGTAGGCCCAGTAATTTTCAAATGGATATTTTAATATCAAATTTAATAAGCTGATTAACTACGATTATTAGAAGAATTACATGATTTTTTTTCATTTAATTTCGTTAAAACTACGTTCAAATCAGACTAAAAGTACAACTAAATTAGATTGAAAATTCCCGCATTTTACATTGGTAAATTGAGTTTAATTAACAGTATTTCTTTTAAAAGATTCATCTACCTGAGTCAGAGCAATATAAAAAGAGATAAAACCATTGAATGCTTAATTCAATATATAACTGTATTATTACGCAATATATCGTCAACTAATAAAAAAAATCAAATATATATATATATATATATATATATATATATCATGATATTTATACTGCCCATGCTCATTCTGTAATAATACGTATTAAGTTAGTAAATAATATATAAAATTCTTTTATATATGATTATTTTACCAAGAAGGAAATTAATTAAACTATTATAAATCAGACTAACACCCCCTCTCTCGGCTTTGCCCGCGTTCTATGCGTATAAAACATCAAATCCCTTTTTTATACTAATTATATGAAGTCTGTTGCTCTCAGAGTTTCCAATATAATAACAGTTCATAAAACCAAATAAAATAAAGAAATATAAAACTTCTGTATAAATTATATTTCTTGATTTGACCCGTTGGTACCAAATTCTTTGACTGGCCGGTTCTCGAAAATCCTACATATAACTGGCCGTGAAAGAATTACTCTAAACGGAGATCCAATAAAACGTGAATGCAAGTTTGTCCTTGCAACTTGTTAATTGTAATAACAAATGAAACTCTGACGGGAAATTATAAAACTGAAATGGTAGATCTGTAGGAAACAGTTTCGAGAAAAAAAAAAGCAATTTCTCCTGTCGTTGGCCCAGTAAAAATTATAGCTTCAATGTTATTTTTACCCATAGCTCTGATTTGTAGTCTGGTACCATTACACAAATTTGGTGGTCGAATATTCTGTAACAACTTAATTGGAGAACAAACTTTTAACTTCAGTGTAAGAGGTGGAAATCCTGATTTGATTGAGAACATTAATACTGTTTGTGGATAACGTTCACAAATAATGTTATTTACTTCTTCTGCCGTTATGAAAATATTAACACTAAATTGAAAGTCGAATCTATGCCAGTTATGTGTACGGGTTACCCTGATGGAACTTCTAATTTCAGGTTTTAAAAATGTATAGAGTGCTTCTTTACTCGCGTGAGGATAAGTTCTCGCTTGTCGTCACCAGATTATACAATGACATTAAATTTAATAAAATACTTAATAACTTTCTGAAGAAATCGATATTGATACAGACAATGATATAGATAATGGCAATCGATATATACAATGAAATTAAATTCAGTTTAAAAAAATTTAGGTTATTTAATTATTTATTTTATTTTTTTAATTTATGATTTATATAGTAGTGAGACTGGTGAGGTTTGAACTGTGGTAAATATTCCGCAGGTTACACGAAAGCTGCAGTCAAAATTTGATCATGATTGGTTCGGTAATTTTCGCGGTATCGGAATAAATGAAAAAGATGTTTTCTCTTTACAATGTTAAAAGAAAGACACGTTCACACGGCACACAAAAACTATAAGTAGAGATTTTCTTTAAGAAAACTTAATCCAGTTCTCCTATAATACCATCTTGAAGAGAAGCAATTAATTTTAGATTATATTCCAGCTCTTCAATGCAAAATCTTTAGTTAGTGTACCAAATACTGCTAATGATAACCAGATAATCCAAGGGGCTGTGGATGGAAGAATGTCATGTAAAGGACATTAAAGAATTCGTTTTGGGTGGAGTTATTTTTTCTCGTTTTTGTTAATCATCTCTTTGTCTTTAACTGGATCCCTTTCACCTCGTAGTAGCCCACTGGATATTCACACTAAGTATGTATTTCGTAATCGGTATTTCTGTTGGAACATCTCGGCTTATAAACCTACTCAGGGCTGTTACACAAAGTCCAATCAGGGATGTAGGTAGATATCGGGTTAATCCCCGGATTTCCCAATTCCTCCAAAGTTTTCCAAATTCTTACGCATAACTACATATATAGTTATTTTAATTTTTTTTGTCTCCAGTCATTTGACTGGTTTGATGCAGCTCTTCAAGATTTCCTATTTACTGCTAGTCGTTTCGTTTCGGTATACCCCCTATATCCTACATCCCTAACAATTTGTTTTACATATTCCAAACGTTACCTGCCTGCAAAATTTCTTCCCTTCTACCTGTCCCTCCAATATTAAAGCGACTATTCCAGGATGCCTTAATATGTGGCCTATAAGTCTGTCTCTTTTAACTATATTTTTCCAAATGCTTCCTTTTTGATCAATTTGCCGTAATACCTTTTCATTTGTCACTTTATCCTTTTTATTTTAATGTTTGATAATTAAATTGTTCTGATAATCTGTTTACTCTGATTATTATAAACTATTTTCTTTTAATTTAATATCATACCTTATATAATTATTATATTATGAAATTATAATTAAATAATTTTGAAGCTTCCATTTTAATATTTATGTATTAAAAATTACGCGAGAAGATATTTTAAAAATTTATTTGACTTAAAACAACTGTTCTATCAAAACCACAAAAAGAAAAAAAGGTTGATGTACTAGTAAATTAAGAAAGTAATTAAAAGATTAAAGACATAATATAAATGATAAAAATAAACAAAACAGAAGGAGGGAGAGAAAATCTGAAGGAAGAAAGATGAAAGGATGACGAATTGATAGGTGCTCTGCAGGGAGTTAGTTTCTTCTCAATAGGTAATAAAACTTGTTTATAATGGAAAATAATGAGCAATTCTCAGATTAACTGAATGAATTTGAAAGGGAAGAGATGGGGGAATTCAGACAATGTTGGGGGAAACAAAAGGAAGCCGGAGGCCAAAACACGGTTCTAATGAGGCAACATACAACGCGCAAGCAGCCTTCTCGTTGTACAATGTTACTGATTGTTACTTGCCTTTTAGTCTTTCCCTTATGTATCTTAGTAGCTACCTACTCTAGATAGATGTCGGTATTGCTTATAATTTAGCTAACCTTAAAGCTTACTCGGTAGCTAAGGTTCGGTTACATGAAAAAAGTAGCATTCATCTAAGTTCCATTATATCTTTATTCCTTTTTATTTTATTTTAAATACTGTTTTCTTAGAAAGGTTAATTACAATTTCCTTGAACTCAATTTTATTTTGACTAACTATTCTATAATGATCGTTCAGTTAAAATACAAATAAATTAACTTATAAACACTGTCTGATACACGATTAAATGTGCTTTTATAAATATATCAATAAATAAATATTTATTTAATTGAATTTAAAACTATAGATTAGTTTTGAACTTCCTTTTTTTATGATAAATTAATTTTTTAGTCTGTAAATAATATGAAATCAGCCCAAGAATTGAATACAGAACCTTTCGGTTAAAAGGGAAAGACGATACTATTCCTCTAAGAAGATCGACGGAGTGTATGTACATAACATGGATCTACTTTCATTTTCCCAGATGTTGTTATATTACTATAGTTATAATGAAAAGAAAATATTAATACGATCAAACAGTGCCATCTTTCCGAATTTTGTAGAAAATTTCTAAATTTTTAAGTCCCTAAGCTCTAAAGTGATTAATAAGTAGTAATGGTCAAATACATTACTATATGATTGTAATGAACATCATTACTCCCATAGAAGGCTACACTTTTGAATCTCAAGTGCTTTACATGCGTCATAAGATTAGGAAAGAAGTGTAAAGTAACAAATTAATACACATTTTGTATGTTGTGAACTCAACAAAGGTTTCTAAGTTGAAGTGGACTTGCTCTTAATTCATAATAAATAATTTATTAACTATTTCTATTGATAAGTTAACATAATTATCCTAGTAGCTGTTGAGGGTGTGTACTACTCTGCCTAAACGTAAATAGAATTTGGCTAAAAAAACTTTCAATTACATTACTTTGGGCTATTGTAGAAAAACAAACTTTAAAAATACTGTCAAACACTCAGTACTTGACGTCTATTTTGCTTTACATCAGACTTGATATTTTATTTTTGTGATAAGTCAATCTAGAATTATGAAATTCGTTCTGATAATTTGTGATCCTGTAACTTTTTTTTAAACTGAAAGTCCAAACTAATGTAATACAAAGTTTCTTTAGCCAAATTTTATTTACGTTTGGACAGAATAGTACATATCAACAGCTACTACAATAAATGTGTTAACTTATCAATAAAAAGAGTTAACAAATTACTTATTATGAATTAAGAGCTAGATCAACTCAGAAAAATCTCCTAAGTTCACGAAATACAGAGATATTTTAGTTTGTTGTTTTACACTTCTTTCCCAGTTTTATAAATAACCCATATAAAGCACCTGAAGTAAAAAAAATTACTTTCTATGAGAGTAACGATGTTCATTATATTACCACTCCGTGTGGTGATCACAGTAATGGTGCAATTTGTACACCTCGATATCAACTGAATTTGCTTGAGCCTGCATGCTTATGTACAAAAGTGTATTCGTATCATGAAAATGGAAATGGAAGCCAATCAATCTGGAATTTCCTTAATAATCTTGGCAAGAGCTGATATTTTAAAAATTTCTTATATTTTCAAAAATTAAACACGGTAGAAAACCAAAATATTTTTCTAACAACGGATTTCAATATACCAGTAAGTTGTCAGCTATCGGTACATTAGGAATATTAAATAGTATTTTGAAAATATTCAAAATAGTATTTTGAAAAGTTTTGTCGAAAAGAATTTAACATAGTAAAGAAAATTAAATTTTTTTAAATTTTATGAAATCAATAGATAATTTTCTTAATTTATATTATTTATTTTAAATTTGTATTTAATATATTAAATTAAATTAATCGCTAGAAATTTGTTCTCAGAAAAAAGGAAAATACACTTTTCTTTTCAATTTTTAACTTTTTTTCTTAATCTAGCGATGTATTAAAACTCATAACAATAAGATTAATATAAGAAAACTATTAAACAAGAACATAAAGTAGCAAAGAAATTAATAATTGTTTCATAAATAAAATAAAAAGAAAAAACATTACCATTAAAAGTTATTTAAATTATAAAAGTTTATTTTTCCCATTATATTTCTTTTCTCTTAAATTTTATTCATAAGATAATAAATTTACTTATCAATTAATGTTTTTTTTTTAATACAATATCGTCGATTTTCTCTGCAAAGCAGTGCAAGGTGGAAATATAAGTTAAGAATTAAAAATAAAATAACATTATTTGTTTTCCTTTTTACTTTTTTATGAGGACCAGTTTTTCAATATTTAAATTCAATTTTTTATAAAAAAAAAGGGGGGCATCAACAACTATGGTCAATAGCCTGGGGTAGCGTATGAAAAGATACCACACCTGACGGGTATTCAAACCCGGGACCTCCGCATGAAATGCCGAAACGCTACGTATTCAGCCACGGAAGTTGGCAAATTCAATTTTTATTTTTATGTATGTTTCTCCTATTAACTTTTAGAACAATTAATTTATTAAAAATAATCTTTATAACTTCCAATCTTTATAACAAATTATTTTTGTTATTAATTTTATTAGTATTTCGACAAAAACAAAAAAATATTTTTCTTAATGCATACAAAATACTGTTACTGCAGGTTGTAGCTTGAAATAATTGTAATTTGCAGGTTGAAATTTTTAAATCAGCTTTACAAACACTTTTATATATTATTCTATTTGATTAGTTTCAAATAACTTTGGATTTTAAATTACTATAACAATGATTTTTATCTATTTTATAAATTTGATCATCAAATGTAACAAATACGCACCTTTTCATTTAGAAGACTTAAGGGAATTAGGATTAAAATAATTATAAAAGTAAATAAAGCTAAATAAAGCTTTACTTTATTAAGTAAAGTTAATTATAAAAATAATGCTTAAATAAATAAAACATTATAAAAAAATATTAATACTTCATTGTTACTTAACGTAATTTATTTTCTACTTTACAAAAAAAAAAACTTCCAGATAAATTTTTTTTAAATATTTATATATATTTAATAAACAATATTTAACATATTGTTTAAGACTATTTCATTTCAAATGAGAAAAATAATTTCAAACTTTTTAATCTTATAAATAAATAAAATTATTTTTTAGTGATATTATAGCTAACAAAATAAGTAATAAAAAAATAAGGGGAACCTATTTCCGTAGAATGAAGTATGATAAATGTTATAAATAGTTGACAGTGAACAGCTTGTTGAACCTGTGAGTCAAGACCTGCAAGATGTCTTCTATAAGTTGGCATAACATAAGCGCCCTATTGTCTTCAGTTAATAACTCAGCCAGTAATGTTTACATACAATAAGACTTGAATTGTCTGGTCTCACCTATAAAATAGTGTCCAGTTTAGCCTACAATGTTTTCAGCACACATTTTGTCAAAGCGACCGGCATACCATGGTACTCTACTTTTTCTTTTTTTTTTATACATTTTTTTTAAAGTAACAAAAGAATTTTTTATTGAAATATTTCTTCAATGTCGGCCTTGTCCAGGATCTTTTCTATTATAGCTTGTACGCGGTGTCTCGACTTGACAACTCTTCGTTACACTAGCTTACTTTATTTCTTGTCATTCATCTTGTAAATATTCATCAGCATGTATTTTACACCGATGCCAAATAAGATCTTCGTTATTTATATAATAATAAACAACATATATTATATATTGTTGCAAATTTCCTTCACGATTATTTAAATTTATAAATTAATATTTACATATTTAGTAACGTAACCGCTACTAAAATACGTAAATACATGCAAAATAGTACATATACTCTTTTTTACAGTTATCGTATTTGCTTTTTTTTCTCTACTAAAATTTTTATACATTAAAGAAAAATTATTTTATTTAACATTCTTCGATGTATAAAAATTATATAAACGAGAATAAAAATTTATTCAAATATATTATATTATGGTCCTTAAAGTACAATAATATTCCAAACCCTTACCATCCACCGTAAAAAATAAAAATAGAAATAATACTCGCAGGTTACACAACATTATCTTTTGGCATATTAGTAATAAACTCGAAGGGGATCCAAACCCATAATCCTCCATATAAAACGCAAATATATTATTATTCCATTAGAGAAATCGGTGTAGTGATAAAAGCAGGTAAATTTTAGAAATAAAGAAAGAAATGTTTTCATAATGAAGAAATGCTTAATTCAGTATCGATTTAATTATAACAAGAAATAAAACCTTTCAGATTCAAATAAAATTTAAAAACTGATAAAATCTTACGTACATGTTTTTACGGTGGAGATGGGGAACCACGTGCATTGTAATAAATCTGCAGTTTTCTTTTAAGCTTACACAGTTCGTAGAATTCTAATGCAATATTAGTAAATAGTAGCAGCCTGTTAAGTCCATAAATAGATGATTCGAAAGCTTGAGACCATATTCAGAATCTCTTCGTAATGATGTAATATGCTTAAACCTATCAATTATATTTTGCATTAACTAATGTAAGAAATATGCTGTAACTTTGTACTTAAACATCATAACGTAAAATGTAATATTGCAATTAAAAACAAAGTTTCAGACACTATTATAAATATTTTTTTACCTAGCAATGAACCTTGTGATAGAAATTAATGAATTGCTGGGAATTAATGGGATAATGAATGATTCTATGTCAAACATAATTAAACATTTTTTTTTCATTTATTAAACAATTTACCTGACAAACATATCCTTAAATAAATGTATCTGTTACTCGGAACAGATCTTCACTTGACTGATAACGATGAGTGACACTAGTTTAGATAATGGAACAGTTTTTTTAACCATAAATTTACCTTTACATAACATAACTGGATAATATCCCGTTTACCGTTGCTATTTCAAATACATTTACAATATTCTGCAACCTTTTTAACTATGCTTTAAATATTTCAATTTTTAATTCATTTTACAGCTAAAGAGTGTTTTTTTTTAATACAGAATTATATCACATCTACGAACCTAACATCCGATAATAACTATTAACATTTATGCCAAAATCAGGTCGAAAACAATCTACAGAAACATAATTTTATCAAACATTTCATTCATCTTACCTACACATACACACATTCATAAAAAATTATGATTAGAAAAAATTAGAAATTTTTTTTCTATATAGATTCCTTATTTCGAAATTATGATGCTGTTCTTTTGTCAGTGGTACTACAGATATCGCTCGTCCTGAAATAATAGAAAATACGTTTATTAATAATGAAATACCATATCTGCAATCTGGTCTATCATTTATTTATTTTTTGGTTGATAACTAACTCAACATGTAAGCTTGCCCATGGAAATATGAATTGGAAATTTATATCGTATGAAAAATGTCAAACCTCACCGGGATTTGAACCCGGGATCTTCCGGGTGGAATGCTAAGACGCTACTATTCCAACACAGAGGGTCGGCTTTATTAATTAATTTATTTTTTTTATAAATTTAGTTTGTTTGTGAATAACATAATAATGTTAATGAGTCCATGAATTTTTACGAAGTGAATAAAAATTGTATTATGCGATTAATATTTTTGTACATTTCCCAGTTTCTATGAAGCAATTTGCAAAAGGTTTGATCCATTTTAATGAAATCACAATAAAATCAAAGCAGAAATACTGTAGCTTCTATTTATCCTTAGTATTTAAATACAGATTTACCAAAAGGTGTATGAACATGTACAAAATTACGTATAAAATATGATGACAACTTTTAAGATATTTCTAGCCAGTTCCAAATGAACAGCATCTTCAATATTGATAAGCGAACTACGTTATAGTTTTGATAAAACCTTTGCAAAACATATTTTAATAGAAAATTAGCATTTTTTCTATTTTTTTTTAGACTAAATTACGCAAATTGCGTGAGCTAACGCAATTCCTGGCGGGTAATGGGGGTTCAGGTCTTATTTCTATAGATTCGGGCTCGATCAATCTGAAAATTGTCCGGACTGCGAGGTCGAAAAGACCCCCCAACATGTTTTCTTTTTGTGTCAGCGATTCGCCATAGAGCGTAGAGAGATGGTCGGCAACCTGAGAAGTGAGCACATGTCTCGCCCTGAAGATACCCTACGAGTCCTATTACAAGGTGAGGCACAGTGAAAAGATTCGTCAGGACGGTAATGAGGAAGCTCCAATTATATGAGGGGTCCCGCAGAGGAGAATGGCACCGGAGTGCGAGGGGGCGGACAGGTCCTCGGCTGAGTGCCTAGGGGGGCCCCCCCCCGTACGTGTGGGGGTTGCCTAGGTGCGATGAGGCCGGGGATACTCTGCTGGTGCGTCTGATGGTGGCTATTGGTAAGTGGTGTGACTATTTAAGATTTCTGTCTTGACGGCTGTGTGGGTGTGTAACGCATGGGTGTTGTGGATATTAGTAGCTTGTCCTGTTTTCTGCAGGTTTTTGTGTGTTGTTGTCGGTGTATGTATTTGAAATGCTGTACGTGTTGCTTCAAGTAGTGTTGTTTGTGTGGTGTGTGACATTGTTGGATTGTTATGACTGTGTGTTGGGGCGATTCTCCCTTTTTCTGTTGAAATGTTTTTATGTGCAGTCCCAGAAAGTGGGAAGCCACAGTGGTGGAGGTTTAGTCGGTAGTGCGCAGGTATACATACGCCCTTGGTTATAACTGGCAGAAGCTGTTAGCGAGCCCGACACTGATTAGTCACCCGTAAATGGGGTTCCTCCACCTAAAAAAAGACTAAGTTACGCAGTTTATTTAAAGCAAGTATAAAAAATAAACTAATACATAAAAACATGATTCAATTCTGTAAATGTATTAAAAAAATATATAGGTAGATACATGGACGCGAAGGAATTAGTAATTTACACAACAAATAAAATAAGTCAATCAATAAATACATTTATAACCAATATTATCCGCAAAAAATAATTAAGATATTAAAACTAGAGATTTATTTCTGAAAGAAGGTAGTATTGGCATCATTTAAATGAAATGTTAACAGTTTTATTTAGAATGACTAATTCTCTAATAATATATCTTCATTAATGGAATTTAAAGATTTAGATTTACAAATATGAAGCTGTCAAAACGATACTTAATTTATATTGTTATAAATCATTTCATTTTTGTTGTCGGTGTACTTCAAAAGATTTTTAATTTTTTTTTTCAATTTGATTAAATGACAATACTGAATTGAAATGAGTCATTTTCCTTTCATTAATATTAAAATAAATAATTGTATAATACCAAATTTTATTGTTTTAATTTATATTTAAATTCTGAGTAGGGGTAATTATACAAAATTTAATACTATAAATCTTTCATTAATATTGAGCGTAGGTGTTTATAATAGTATTTCTTTTTGTTTTATTTGGGCGTACAGTCAATGATGACGATTATTTAACTTAAACAATAAGATTTATTTTTTTTTTAACGAGTTAAAAACCTTCCGTAATTATGAATAAACACAATAAATATTTTACTTCAGCACTTATAAATAATTAAGAATATCCTACTGTTGTTAATATATTAGTCGCTATTAGACTTATACCACAGGTCTGATTCCCGTGGTAGTTGAAGTACCCTAATTGGGTAAGCATATATTATTGGCTTATTGCCACTGGGAAAAACGTTTCTTTGTATTCTCCCAGTAAACAGTTTTAGTATCGCGTAACTCCAGTAATATTAATCATATCTGGCAACACTTGCGTACATTTTGAAAGGTGAAATATCACTGAGTATTTTTAGAAAGATTATGATTATATTAGTTTGATTTATATAAGAGTTATTGCGTCTTGAAAATGAGTGAAAATAAAGAAGAAATTCCATATATGTTTAACAAAAAAAGGGAAGAATGTGACTCAGGCTACTAAAAAAAAATTTAATGATGTTTATAGACGTGCTACGGTATCAATACGTATGGCAAAAAAGCTGGTTCAAGGTATTTTCAACCTGAAAATTGTGATGTGTATGATGTACCCGCACTATTCTAACTATGACTAAAAAGATTGATGAAATAATGAAAAAAATAAACTAAGCTTGACTGGTACACTAGTAATCTTGATATCAGTAAAAAATTAAACATCAATCACAAAATACTTTTAAACCATTTGAAAAAGGCTGGAAACAAAAATACTGGATATTCTGGTGCCATACAATTTAACAACGAAATGTTTAATAGCTGGAATTTTCATCTGCGATTTGTTGCTAAAATAGAAAAAAATCGAACCATTTTTGAAATGGCTCATAACGAGTGAAGAAAAGTGGATCAGGTACGACAATAATTTACGGAAGACATCCTGGTCGAAGCAAGGTGAAGCTCCGCAAGATGGACGCCAAAAAAGTGATGATGATGGTTATATGTTGATGTTGATGGTGATGGTGATGGTGATGGTGATGGTGATGGTGGTGATGATGATAATGATAATGATGTGTGTGTGTCTGTGTGTGTGTGTGTGGGATGGAATTTGAAAGAAAATAGTACGATCTGCTACTGTCCTGTTAAACAATTGATTCTACCTCTATTGCCAACAACTGAAAAGATTACGCCAAGTAATCGTGATAAAGCCGCCAGAATTATTCAACAGGAAAGGTGTCGTCTTCCATCATGAAAATCCCAGACCTCCACATATCTTCGGTGACTTGTCCAAAAATTGTTGCCTGGAAAATTTTGATAAATGTACTGTATAGTCCCTGAACTTGCACTTTCAGATTGGCACACTAGTAATCCTGATATTAGTTGTTTTGGTCTCTAAAAAATTTTCAACAATATAAAGCTGACTTGTGAGAATCACAATAAAAGAAGCCTGTGAAAATCACTGATCACATTTTTTTGTCCCGAAAACACAGAAATTTTACAATGAAGGTATTATGATTTTACCTCAAAAATGGAAAAGATGTCGACCAAAACGGCACATATTTATTTTAATTAACTTCATTATTAAAAAAAACCCCTTGGTTTACTTTTCCATTAAAATACGAAGAAACGTTTTTCTAAATTCTTATAATAAAGTAAACTAACCCACCGGGTTGGTCTAGTGGTGAACGCGTCTTCCCAAATCAGCTGATTTGGAAGTCGAGAGTTCCAGTGTTCAAGTCCTAGTAAAGTCAGTTATTTTTACACGGATTTGAATACTAGATCGTGGATACCGGTGTTCTTTGGTGGTTGGGTTTCAATTAACCACACTTCTCAGGAATGGTCGAACTGAGACCGTACAAGGCTACACTTCATTTACACCCATACATATCATCCTCATTCATCCTCTGAAGTATTATCTGAACGGTAATTACCGGAGGCTAAACAGAAAAAAGGGGAATAAAGTAAACTAAATTAATAAACCAGTTACAAGGCAAGAGTAGTTTTAATAATAAAAAAAATATATTCTAACATAATATGTAACTGTAATTAAAATTTAATGGAACAAACACACAAACCAACTAGACATCAAATTTATTCATAAAATATATTCTTGTGACATGTTGATGTCACCAACTTGTTGGCAGAAAATAAGAACAATTATTATTAAGAGAAACTTTATAGCTGACTTTGAACTCATAAATAAATAAATCTTCTTCACAAAATAAAAACAACGAAGTATAATTTTAAATTCTTTATTACATTAATTTATGTTTTACAATGAAAAATGTAATAAAATGTTTAAGATTGTAAGAAAATTTCGACTTAAATAAAGAAGAGTTATACATTATCATTACAAGAATCAGACCGCAGTTATAAAGTGAAAATGAAAAAAGGACGATTCAGAAAGGAATAAAAGTAATCATGTAGTCTATTTATATTACCTTCTTGTACTTCAAAAATTGAAGAAAAATTAGATAAAGTATTAATGGAGAAAAAAAAAAAAGAGATGTTAAAGTTTTACTGATGACAATGCCCTTTTGGTAGAAACTAACGATAAGTTGTTTGAATTTGTAAGAATACGACTAAAACGAAGGCAATAAAATGTGACGGAATTTAGGAAATGGAATGGGAAATTGAATTTCAAGACCAGGGTATACAATATACCAGTAGTGAAAAATTTTGTTATCTATAAATTCTTTAATAACAAAGGATGGTTGAAGTAATGAAAACATCAAAATTAGACTGCCTTAAGTAGAGAGCTGATTTTGTATAGAAAAGAAATGTGTTAATGTAAAATAAAGATAGAAAAATGTAGAAATTCAATGAAACCGAAGAAGAAATTAATCAAACTATTTCTGTGGACTACTACATAATAGGAAAATAAGAAATGAAAATAATAAAAGCCTTCGAAATGTGGTGTTACTGGAGGTTATTAAAAAGTAGATGGGATGATAAAATATAAAATGAAGCCTTTTCATGAGCAAATGAGGAAAGAAAGAGAAGTAGATTCTTATAAAGAAACGTTGGTGGACCATGTTTTAAGCCGTCTGGGTTTAGTTAAATTGATGATAGAAAAAATATATATGTAAAAACTATAGAGTACGGCAAAGACTGGAATATACGAAACAGATAATTGAAATTATAAGATGTACAAAATTATAGCAGAGCACAAAAAATAAAATATGGAGATAAGCAATATATTAGTAAAATGAACACTTATAAAAAAAAAAGTCAAAATAAGTTATATAGAGAATAAAAAATGATGGATGTACTCGTTCATAAAATTTTAAGACCTCTAAATCTGCTGCACAAAACTGTAGATGAAATCTGGTCTGAAGTACTAAGTAACACAACAAACGAAAAATGGAATGGAAACTACCCTAACAAAACAACTTAAGCTCAAATGAGCTTTGGACTAAACCAAAAATAAAAGCATATGATCAAAAGATAAATATAAAATCATTTAACTGGGATTGCTCTTTAACTAATAATTTCAATAGGTAATAAGTAATTTTACGGCTATGAGATTTCACGTTAGAAGATCCAGGCAGTGTCTCCTTTTAGAAGTATAAACCTCAAAACTACTCGAGATATACATCCCCCAATACCATCTGAGAACCGCATAATAGAAGTACTCACTCAACTTTTGTACTTAGTGTACAAAAATGTACGCTGGGTATAGAATGCCAATTTTTGTAGCGTGTCAAAATGCCATACTTGACCAGGATTCGAACCCGGGACCTCAAGATGAAAGGCCGAGACACTACCACTCGCGCCACGGAGGCCGGCGACAAAAATAAGAGTTAAAACACTCCATTAGTCACTGGTACACGAATGAAATAAAAACAATTTACGAGTATCATTCTAGAGTAAATCTTTTAACTTTAAAATCACCATTAAACTCTAATACCCCAAAGACTTAGAGAAAGTAGCTCAATGATTTAATAACATCTTTCCCAATAAAAAAAATTGATAAAAACACAATAATTAAAAAAGCTTAGAGATCCTAGGATAAAAAAACCTGATGGCATAACATGATTTCCTTGTACGCATATTAAATTATATATATATATTTTTTTTTTTAAATGAAAAGTACATAACATTTTATTTCATTAATAACTTCAGACATTTTTTAATTTTTTTTATTGTTATTTATCCTAATTTTTTTTTACAATCAGAAGTTAATAAATTATTAATAAATCAATATATTTAAATTAAAAAAAAAGTTAAAAAAAGGAGATGAAGTCGAATTTGAACCGCCGTGCCTTCCCCTTGTAAGTTCAAATATTTCATTAATTTAAATTTTATTTGGCTATAACTTTGGAGCTAATGAAAGTAAGTACCACTTATGATATATTGTTGAAAAGCTCTCAATGAGAGCTTATTACTAGTTAAGAAAAAGTTCAAAACCCAAATGTTTTGAATTATGGGCTTTTTTTGGACATTTTTGGTCCAGTCGACTGCAATCAAAAGGGGAAGTGCACAATAGATGTTACAACAGTCCTAAATCCAAAATTTCAACATCATACGGCTAATCGTTTTTGAGTTATGCGAGATACATTTGTACGTACAAACATCACGGCGAAACTAGTCAAAATGGATTCAAGAATGGTCAAAATGGATATTTCCGTTGAAATATGAAAACCGAAATTTTTTGCGATCACAATACTTCGTATAAGGAAGTAAAAAAAGTTGCACTCCGATAGATGCTTCTACAACATACTGCTGCTGCTAACAAACATTTAAAAACAATCTATAGCAATATAGAGCATACACATTTCAACTATCCTACTAATGCAAAAGATAAATGTACGAAAAATTACAGAAAATTTCATTTTCTACACTTATATTAATACTTTTGTGTCATAACAATGAAAAAATTCAAATCTAACATAATTTCACTACATTCTAAATAAGTATCTTCCATAATTGATGTAACAGTAAGAACGGATCACCAATCACTGAAGATGGCCTCAAAAACAACGGAAGACTTGAATCTTTAAAACATAATATTTTATAAATTAGGTTTGGGTTTTTGTTAAAAAAAGATTGATAATTTTATATAATTAATCATTATATTACAAACACTAGATATAATGTAGCAACTGAATAGATCGTTAAAAGATAATTACTCTACGACTTCTCTCATATTACATACACAAAGTTATACATGCCTATTTAAAATAAATAATATTTATAATAATAATAATAATTACACAATTGTAGGCAGTCAAATATAATTAGAGGGTGTAACCAGACAGCAACCTTCACCTACAAAAGCTATCAAATGCGCGGAATTATATCTAAGAACAATACTGAAGTATTTCTGCTATATAATAAAGATTATAATACAATAGAATAGAGTTGTAGATTTTTTTCATATAAAACTACTGGTAATAATTATAAAATTGAATTACGGTGCTAGCAACTGTAATTATTTTTATATCATATAATATAATACTATAATTACAAGGATAGAATCACTGATAACAACATAAAACTAATGAATTACTAACAAATAAATCAGTTATATGTAAAAGTTTTATTAGAAAATAAATTGAATTATTAAAATTTCATTTCATTTTTTTTCTAAGATGTATTAAACTTCTGCAGAAAAGAAGTAGTAAAAAAACTTAATAAAATCACTAACATAAAACGTGACTTAGAAAAAAATTATAAAAATTTAAGACTATATTTATAAAACCACATTTTCATAAATTAGTTCGGGAATACACAAGAATTTTACGAAAAAGAAAGAATTTTATGAACAAATATTTCATTTTATTTATAAAATATACCTTCCGATTCGAGACCTGTTCAAACCAATTACATTTTAACACAACCAGCTCCTCGACTATGTCACTGCTAATCATTCCGTTGTAGGCTCTAATTAATAACACATCATTTGGTTTGGTCATATGTATATGTAATAAATTCCGGGTACACAGAACACTCGAACAAGGGATGCAACTGCCTACGAGTCCCGTTCCCTCCCACCAAAAAAATATTTAACCGATCAATTGTAAGAAAAAGTATTGCTAATTAGATTTTCATTTCCCTTTGTATACCTCGATGTTAAAAGTGAATCATGAATTGTGGGCTCTGAAGTATTAATTTATAATCTATTTTTTACTTCCTTGTGCGAAGTTAATGAAGTATTGTGATCGCGAAAAATGTCGGTTTTCAGATTTCAACGGAAATATCCATTTTTAGTTTCGGCGTGATGTCTGTACGTACGTCTCGTTCAAAAACGATTAGACATATGATGTCGAAATTTTGGATTTAGAATTGTTGAAACATCTAGTTGTGCACCTCCCCTTTGATTGCAATCGACTGAACCAAAGTGTCCAAAAAAGCCGAAAATCTAAAATATTTGGATTTTGGACTTTTTCTTAACTGCAGTAATAAGCCTTTATCGAGAGCTTTCAACGATATATCATAAGAGGTACTTATTTTCATTGGTTCCAGAATTATAGCCAAATGAAATTTTTATTAATGAAACATTCGGATCTTACAAGCAAGAGGAAGGCACATCGGTTCGAATCAGACTTTATCTCTTTTTTTTAACTTTTTGTTTAATTTAAATATATTAATTTATTAATAATTATTAACCTCTTGACTGTAAGAAAATTTTTACGATAAACAATAATTAAATAATAACAATAAAGAAAAATGAAAAAAAATATCAAAAGTTGTTATTGAAATAAAATTTTCTGTAAGTTTCATTAAAAAAAAAAAAGTATATGTAATTTAATAGGCGTACAAGGAAGTCATGTGATGCCCACATCAAATATATTTTGTGAAATACTTTTTATCACACCTTGGAAAGTCTTTTCACGTTTTAATTCATTTTAACTAAATATTTTTTTACAATAACTCATAAACATTTATAAGTAAGCTATACGAGATACAACCAAAACGTTCCTGAAATCGGCATCTAAAATAACAATCGAGGCAAAGAAATTATTTTTTCATAAGCTGACAGCGATCATGACGTCAGAATACGACCGAATCCTATTCTTATTTTCTCTTTATCAATAAAATCCCAAATGTCTTTGTAACAGTTAAAACCCAACATCGTCCCAGTTTAAAATGTCCGTCATTGAACACCATAATATGCTGTAATATTTGTATAATGCTGTAATTTTACAGCATAATATGCTGTAAATTCTCCGTCAGAGATGTTAACTTATCTTGCAAAACATTCAACAGGAAAAAAAGAAAATGTTATGAGTTACCGATTATCAATGAAATGTTTCGATATCCTAGTGGAAATTAAAGTTCATGATGTTCCTGGTGAAATCCCATATACCGTAAAAATTACAAATTACATTGAGCATATTAAGAAAGAAATAAGAATATCTCTTAAGGAATAAGTTAATCATTGTCAATAGTCAAAATATTATTGGGATGTTGCTCCAACATTTTTCAGGTTATGTGTTTGTTTAAGCATTGTTCCAAAATATTATCAACGTAATAATTTTTCTGATTTAGAAATTCATTGCAGGGAACAATGCAACGTATTTTTATCCCTTAATAAGTAGAGGCAATAACGTATTGTTTTACGATAGAAAGGGAACATTCATCTCCCTTTGTAATAATTATCCCAGTCTCTATTACGACTTTAATAAGTTTAAAGCATCTGAATTACAATAGGCAGTAACCAGAGATGTTTTCTCTGAAAATAATGATGTTCACCATTAATATACAGCCAGACCCACACAGCAGATTAGTCTAGTGGTAAACTCGTTATCGCAAATTAGTTGATTTCTAAGTCGAGAGTTCTAAGATTCAAATCCTAGTAAAGCCAGTTACTTTTATAAGGATTTGGATACCGGTGTTCTTTGATGGTTGGGTTTCAACACACATCATAGGAATGGTTGATTTGACACTGTACAAGACTATACATCATTAAAATTCATACTCATTCATCCTCTGAAGTAATATCTTACGATGGTTTCGGAAGCTAAAAAGAAAAATTTTCATAATGAATCTTCAAGTTGAAGATTTCATTTGGAAGAGTTGAATATATTCTATATTTTAGCATACTTGAAATTCTTACGGGAAACAGTATTTTGGTTAATTGAAGAATACAAAAGAAACAATTTCACCTGACACTTATCTTTAGTAAGCCGCGCACGGGAAGCTTGCCATTTTGAGAAGAGCTCTGGTAGTTTCAAGAGTAACTCTTATTTTACATTAGATCACGTACAATCTTTTTTATTATTGCACATAACATATATATATATATATATATATAATGATTTTGTGGCTGAAACAATTTTTTTTTTCAAAATAACATTAAGAATAATGCTGTACCTTGATCTTTATATATTTTTGTTACATGATCAATGCGAACCTGTACGGTTGCTTACTCTTATAAATATTTTAACATTTTAATAACATTAACAGATTAAATAAAATGAAATTTATTTATTTTTCATTAAAAGATTTCATGAATATGCATAAAAAAAAAAACAAATAAGCGAAATAAAAAACGTTGATAAAAAGAAGAGAAATTAAATGAAAATTAGAAAAGAAATTGATGTATGATTAAAATTAAAATGATTAGTTTCGACTCAAACGTTATATTGAATTAATAATGAACTAAGTTACGTAGTATATAATAGAAATCAGAATGGAAGTCGAACTCCCTGTATTTTACAACTACAACCTGTTGTTTACAACGTATAAAATGACCACGAAGTAGTAACAATAGTAATAGTAGTATAGAAAGTTCCAGCTAGTCTAGCTAGGGGAGAAAGTATTATATTAGAATGGGGAATGGGGAGCGGGATGAGGTTGTATATAGTGTAGGTGTACAGAATGAAGGAGGAAAAGGAATGGAGGCGATATAATTGAGAAAAGTAATGACATTACACTACGCAGCGCAGACCTCCTGCCTTGGGTTGTTGCCTGATGTTACGAACCTCAACGCGTCCCCCGCTTCCACCGCAACTAATTGCGGGTCAGCGTTCAAATCATCACTCATTTATCTTAACTCTAATAACACGTACACATACACATACAAACACAAACACACACCAGATAACACACACACCAGATAAAATAACACATCTTAAATCATTCTATTTCAAATCATTCATTCATTTTGTGTGTTTTGTCAGTGCAGGTGCAAGCGTGTGTGCGCCTGCACTGACAAAACCAAATGATTTTAACGCAATTTATATTAATTCAATATAGACCGACTTTGATAATTAAAATGCCTATTCCAAATAATAAGGCTTGAAAGTAACAAAAAGTATTTAAAATAAATCATTAAAAATTCCTACCCTACTTTCCAATACTGTGGTTTTCATCATCTTTAATAAGTACTTTGAACATATCGGCTGTATTACGATAGAATTATATATAAATAAACGAAAAAAAATAATATAATAAATAATAATAATAGAAACTAAGAGTGGTAATAGTCAAAATTATGATTTTACACTTTTACACTTGAGAAATCTTTCGTTGGATATTTAACATTGTAAGTACAGGTTATGAGGCACCAAAAAAAAAAAGTTGTTACAGAAAAAATAGGTGTTGTACATTAACTGGATTACAGATAATTAGAAGTAATAAAGAATTAAGAATACATTTCATTAAATTTATCGGTAGACGTTTGTTTACATACAAACCAATATAGCATCCAGTGATTCACAGACACATTGACAACATCAGATAAAAAGAATATTACGTGTGCAAAAATAAATAAAAAAGTAAAAGAAACCAAATCATCAGGAAGACAAATAAAAAATTAATCAATGAATCGAATTCAATAAAACCTGAGCAAATGAAACAATAACAAATTATAGGGAAGCGACATAGAATGGTTTGGGAAGCTAAAACCGTAGCCTTCTATTTCGTCACAAAGGCAAAACTTACCTATTTATGCACTGAATGTGAATTTTTAATCTAAGCATTTATTAATAGACAAAGAAAAGTTTAACCGAGTACAGTTGAATTTAGTATATTTCTGGTTACAATGGCGAATTTGTCTAGCTGGTATACTTTGAATGTCTTCTCCACTTTTACTTCCTTGTACGAAGTAAAAAAAGGATTTTGACGCGAAAAATTTTGTTTTTCAGATTTCAACGGAAATATCCGTTTTGGTCATCCCTGAATCCATTTTGACTAGTTTCGGCGTGACGTTTGCACGAACGTATGTCTCGTATAACTCAAAAACGATTAGCCGTAGGATGTTCAAATATTGGATTTAGGACTGTTGTAACATCTAGTTGTGCACCTCCCCTTTTGATTGCAATCAATTGAACCAAAGGTATCCAAGAAAAATCAACAAAATTCCAAACAAAATTTGGATTTTAGACTTCAACTGCAGTAATAAGCCCACTTTGAGAGATTTTCAACGTAGGTGGTACTTATTTTTACTGGTTCCAGAGTTATAGTAAAATAAAATTTTAATTAATAAAAATATTTGGATCTTACAAGGGGATGGCACATCGGTTCCAATCCGACTTCTCCTTTTTTTTAGTTTTTTTTTTGTTTTAATTTAAATATATTGATTTATTACTAATTATTACCTCTGATTGTAAAAAAATTACAATAAATAATAATTCAATAATAACAATAGAAAAAATTGCAGAAGTTATTAATGAAATAAAATTTTATATACATTTCATTTTAAAAAAAACGTGCATATGTAATTAAATAGGCGTACAAGAAGATCATGTGGTGTCCACATCAGATTCTTTCCTTTTCATGATGTTCGGAATATAATTCCGTCTACGGCCTATTGTGTTCTAGCTTAATTTTCATTTTTACTCTGTAGCTGCCATATTTGCAGTAAAAAAAGACATGATGAGTACGATTAGTTGAGTCGGCACAGCTTTTAGTGTAATAATCTTACTTAGTGGTTGTCATAATTCGCCCACTACACCCATTGGTCAATTTCAAACCCCTGATTCGTTCACCCCATTGGTCAAATTAACTAACTTAATGATATTAAACTATTGATAGTGAATTTTTTTTTCGTTCGATTGTTATAGATTCAAGTGACCATTCAACCATTTCCTAAAACCATCTAAATTTGATAAAACTTGTAAAATATATATACAAATAAAAAATTTCAATTAAAGTAAAAAAATGTCAAATAAAATATTAACATGAATTTATGTAAATCAGATGTCTAACGATGTTGTACTTTATATTTAAATTAAGTTACGATTTGTTTAATTTAAAAAAGCAATAACATAAAAGTTTTTATTTCATTATGTATATAAATTCCCAATTCACCCTATACTAGGTCGTTTTATTTCTCCTGTAAAGGGTTTGATGAAGGGGGTTTCTCTTATATTTTCAGATTCGAAGTTTGAGAAGAGTGTTTTGCGGAAAAGCTTCCGGCAATCTCCTCTTTCCCCACCGATGTTAAATACAGATTTTCTCAATTTCCTTCCAACTCCGTCAAAGAACTTTCCCCTCTTTCAGTACCACCTGTTTTCTTGTTCTATCTTTTTCTCCTCCAAATATGATATCTGTTATGTAGTCTACTATTTTCTAAAGGAATACAAGAATCGACCAAGAAATACAATGAAATTTCAATCTCCTCTTTTATGACAATCCAATGAAGTGAAAAAATAACATTTTCTACTGACTGTTCTGATTGTTACGAATTTAAACACAAAATTTTCTTTATGATATTTATATAACGAAATAAATATATCAACTACTGTCGATGTAACATTTTAACTTTATAATATTAATTTTTTATGATACAAGTAGATACTAAACACAAATGGATTTTTATATATTTACAATAAACATGTCTAGAGCGATTATGATGTCTTCAAAAATCCTTTATAAATACTAATTAAAAACACTGTTTTTTTACCTGTCGTTTACAACCGGTATTTTTATAGCCCGTGTTTTGCTGCTATAAACTGAAAAATTTTATAGTTTTTTTTTTAATTTCTTTCTAATTCATAAATTTATGTTAGATGTCAGTAGATTTATCTTTTTCGGATAGTCAAATAAAAACTTTAAAAGCGAGCTAAATATCCAATACACGTCTTGACACGATCCTGACACTGAGATATTATATAAATGCCTATTCTTCTGTGTTCTTTTGCGAGGCCTTTGCGATTTACGCCGCCTTGAAAGTTATCGAAACCCGTAGCGATGACAGCTTCCTAGTAATTACTTGAGAGCTTGAGCTGCAAACGTTCTGAATCCATCGTCCAGATTATTCATGACATCCTTTCAAGGATAAATAAGATTGTGCTACTGGTATGGGTCCCTGGCCATTCTGGAATTCTCGGAAACGAACGGGCCGATGAGACTGCCAAGAGAACTGCAAAAATGGCATCCGAGTACAATCTACATGTGATCAGTCCGTGTAAAATTGCGGGCTCAGTAGAATAGGTTCTGGCTGTTGAGTCCTCCCACGGCATTACATAACATCCGAGAGAATGTGCTCGAGAAACCTCTTTCCCCGAGCAACAGAAAAGACCAAGTCATCTTAACTCGGCTAAGGATTGGACACACCAGGTTTACCCAAGCTCACCTACTTGGCTAAATTGTAAATATTAATATGTAAATTTAAACCAATATTTGTTTCGATTCCATCTGGCAGTTAATGATCTGTGCGTCTCCGGGGAATTTCAATCGAACGAATACATGAAGTTCGATTGCCCAGTTCTTGGAGGGGCCAGGACTCAGGCCATCCTGGGAAAATTGGCCAATCACAAGCGGTGAGTCAATGTGGCGAGAGCCGGATTGTCGGACCGTGTGGGAGTTCCTTGATGCGCTGCTTTGTTCAACCGACATCAGTAGTTTACCTAAGGAAAAAAACTCCTACCACGCTGCTGTAGAAAGCTAACCGAGAGATGTGGCCGATTACCAGCCAGATTAAAGCTCCAAGCGCTTTAATGGTGGACAGGTACTTGCTGACATTCAGCGGCCTAGGCGTGGCAGGGAATTGCTGTAATTGACGAAATAAATTTAATTATTGATAGTCATATATGTTTTAGAAGTTGACAGGTGCGCCTACCCATATTAGTGATATATGACAAGTGGGACACGCAAGCGAGTGGAGAGATGTCAAGAGGCCGCTGTAGCAATTCAAGCTAAAATGGTGAAGGAAACTTTTTTGTAGTAGCGAATGAAATAGCCATCCGTCTCGATATAACTCCTCGATCAACAAAACGCAATTTTCGTAATGTTTTGCAGTTCAATAAGATGTCTGTAAGTTAAGTCTACGGCGATAACCACAAGGTGTTTTGATGTCTAACAGAACTTTAGCAACGTTTTGATGCAGAAGTTAATAATTTCTTAAGAATTGTAATTGGAAAAGAAACTGCGTGGACTACATGCAACATATCAGTACCCAGTGCTAAGAAAGTCTATGTCTGATTTCTTCCTTGTGTCGTCTTGTCTTTGTAATATATTTCATTTTAAAAAGGAGCTTACCATAATTTACGGAATAAGGAAAGAAATAAATAATTTTTTTTTTTTAAAAAGCTCCTTACACTCACGAACAAAACTAAAAAAATATAAAGAGAGTAGAATGAAACATATATAATTAATTATACAAAATTCTATTACCGAGACAACTGTAACAAGAAGTGTTCGTCTATTGAGTCAAATACTTTCTACTTGAAGATACTTATTTATGCTGCATACTTTGACATAAGGTGCAATATTTTCATTATTAGGTAAGTGTGGTACAGTAATAACGATTGTGTAAGTATTCGTTCAACTATCCCAGGCATGGCCAACATACGGGCCGTGGACCGGATCCGGCCCACGAAAAAGTTTTCAATATTAGCTTTTTTTATAAGCAATTGAATAATAGAAAATACAAAAATTTTAAAAACTTGCCAATAAATATTTAGTAATCTTCAACTCAACGTATATTTGTACTCTTTCTTTAATGACTCTTAATTACTCTTTCTTTAATGAATATAAATAAAAGTACAACAAATTCCACAATAAAATTTTGTTTACTTAAACGAATCGTTTTTGTATTTAACATTTTTTAATTTTAATATTTCGTTCGGCCTGTGAAAAAGGTTCTCTTTCCAATTCTGCCCGGAGGCAAAAACTGTTGGCCACGCTTGAACAATCCAATCTTTGTTACAAAGACCCAAGAAAAGAATAAATACACATCTCGACTGGTAAACATTTATTTACGGATGGGCCGGAATTAACTCCTTGCTGAAAACTGTTTATTACTTTATTAATACTTAAACAATTTTAATGAAACAAAAAGCACTTTGTTCCTTACAATGGTGAGATTTATTACGTAATATCTCAGTTATGACATTACAGATATAATGGCGGACCATGGCGCAACGTCTAACCTTGCGTGAGCGAGCTCAACTGGCATCCCGGTACAAAGTATGGAGTTCCGTGGTACAAGTACAGAGATGGTGGCAAAGTGTGAAAGGACCTCGTGCCTCGGTAGATGGAAAGACCATAATGAATTGCCACTCGAAGTTAATGAATACAGATTCTGGATCAGATGTTAGGAGACGCGGTCGCCCCTCAACATCCAAGACGGAGGAAAATGTGCAAATGGTTCAGGAAATGTTCACTCGAATTACTCAGAAATCACAGATAGGCATCTCGCGAAAGTGATTTAACCCGACACACAATCCGAACTAATCTGAAGAAAGAGTTGAATTTTCGTCCATGGAAACCACATAACTGCCAGGAATTATCACCGGAAGACTGTGATCATCTGTTGAAATATGGGGAGATGATGCTTGGTTGATATGAAGACTGGTCCGATATTTTCGGTAATATCCTGTGATCAGATGAAGCCGTGTTTCATGTTGGAGGGAGTTTGTTAATCGGCACAATTACTATTACTGGGCAACAGAGGATACGAGGATGGTTGTTGAAAAAGCCAACATCGCCCAAATGTCACAATGTGGTGGGGCATGACATGCATGAAAGTTGTGGATCTCATTCGGGACACAGTGAATGCAGAACGGTACCTTGATATGCTTGAAGACTATGTTCACGGTATTGTATTCACATGGGACAATTACAACTACCTAATCTTTATGCAAGATGGGGTCCCGCCTCAATTCGCAAGTCCTGTCCGTGAGCGGCTAACACCCATTTCCCAGGACGCTAGTTGGGACATCGTGGCCCCATTGAATGGGCAGCAAGGAGTACTGACCTAACTCCCTGCGACTTCTCTTCCTTTAGGGGTGGGCAAAAGAGGAAGTTTATCGCACAAAACCAAAAACTCTTGATGAATTGGAGGAGGAAATTCGCCAAGTTCTTGGAAACGTTCCGCTGGATTATCTGAAAAATTCTGTCGTTAACATTCTCATCTTTTTTTGGAAACTGGTGGATAATGGTGGTGTTTATGTGGAGTTTTAGCATTGCATAACAATTCTACCACTGTAAGGAACAAATTTTTTTTTTGTTTCACTAAAATCAGTTAAGTATTAAAAATGTTATAAAGAATCTTCAGTAGATAGTTAATTCCCGCCTATCCTGTATAACTAAACTCCGCTTATCTAAAATTTCATATTATTATTATTATTATTACTTATATTTTTAAAAAATAGACATTTCCTTTTTTACGATTTATTTTAACTTTATCTAACTTAACATCACATTTCATTCATTTTACCCAGCACAAAACCTTCTAGAAGAAGACCGTGATAGAATATCTTTCTTAAATATGATAAATTAAAAACTAAAAATGTAATTAACAGATAAAATATGGATTTTATTTTAGAAAAAGAATAAGTTTAGTCAATATTTTAAAAGTGTATGCGCTTATATACGTCCATGAAAAACATGTTTATTTTGAGCGACTGAAAATGAACAAAAAAGTTAAAAGGAAATAATAGAGCATTAGATTTTGTTAACAATATATATTAAGCACCTCAGAATTTATTAAGATATGTTTAAAATATTCATGTATAATTATATTGACTATAGAATCAAAATTATGCATTCACTTATTTGCATTATTTGATAGAAGTGAGAGAAGAAGCATCCTTATGTGAGAAGAAGGTGAAAAGATTTAAGTAGAAATGCTGCCAGTGGGTGTATAAAGAATGTACCGATATTCGGTTATGTTTAAACAAGAAGGCCGCACCTTTTAACAGTTAAGTTTATCAAGGCCCTACTCTCGCAATCGATACCAGTTTATTATTTTTCTTTTACATATATTATTAATTTTTTTTTTTATAAATCATCCTTAACTCATATTAAATTATTTGGTCACGTAGTGGTTATAAAATATTAAGGAACGAATACCCTTAATTTAATAAGATAATGAAAAACTAAACGCCATTAAATTTGTAGCTAAGCTAACTGGTTCTTAAAATAAAAAAAATACTTTTATAATGAACGAACACCATTTATTAAAAAAAGGAATTAAAAAAACAATGGTTTAATAATAAACATTATATTTTATAACAGTTTGTATCAATGAAATATTAAAAAAAATATATGTACACAATTTGACTGGACAGCAATCTAATAAAAAGCGGAAAATGACAGCATAGTAAACGTGATTAATCTTAGCTAGTAAGTAAGAGTATAAATCGACGCCGTCGGATTATGTTTACGACAAATGTTCTTTAAACTATAAAATCTTAATTCAGATTTAAATGCTATAAACATACATTGATTTAAATATTTTTTGAATTGGTATACTTTGATCTCGGGTTCAGTTAATTGTAATTTATCAAGTACAAATTTAAAGGTAATTTATCAAACACCAGGGTCACAACTACACCGAGTCTGTACAAAACTATACCGCATTTATACATATCACTCATATACGCATCTCATTGAGCCATAGGTCTTACTTTTGTTCTACAGTTGAACAGATTACAACGAATAGATTGAACGGATTGAAAAATGAATAACTGAAGAAAAAAAAATCAGAGCAGTTTTTAAATAAGTGATATAAACAAATAAATATGACCAATATTAGAATAATTTTTCTGCTTTTGTTTAATGTAAACACAGGGTTATCATAAAGAATGGTGCGGTTTTGAACATGGTTTAAACTAAAACAGAATTACTTACAGTTTATGTTTTTTATTTTTCAAATTTGTCGTCACAAACACTTTTTTACATAATTAATAAATTTCAATATGTGCGCCCTTAGTCGCTCGACAAATGTCCAAACAATATTCAAGTTCTCTCCAAACATTGGTTAACATTTCTTCGTTAATGGTTGTCATTGCTTAATTAATCCTGTTTTTTAAGTGGTTTAGGTCACGAATGTTTTGTGTATAAACAACGCTTTTGATGTACCCCCACAAGAAAAAGTCGCAAGGTGTCAGGTCTGGACTCCTTGGAGGCGAAAGGATGGGTCCTTGCCGGCCTATCCATCGATCTCCAATTTTTTTGTTCAAAGCGTCCGTGACTAATGCATTGAAGTGCAGGGAAGCACCATCTTGTTGGAAATGAAATTGATGAATATTTTCAAGTTCATCCAGCTGAGGAAAGCAGTAATCGGTTAACATTTCAAGATACACAACTCCATTAATTGTTTTTTCAGCAAAGAAGAAAGGTCCTATTACACGATTTTTCATCACACCACAACAAACATTAACTTTAGGCGAATCGCGTTGTTTCTCAATAATTGCGTGTGGATTTTCAGAGCCCCATATTCGTGAATTGTGTCTGTTAACACATCCATTCACATGGAATGTAGCTACGTCAGTAAAAATTATATCATCTAAAAATGATTCGTTTTCACTTATTCTGTCCAACATTTCAACAGCGAAATTGTAACGTTTTACAACATCATCGGGTTTCAATTCCTGCAGTATCTGGATTTTGTAAGCATGTAATTTCAGTTTTTTATGTAAAACTTTGTGAACTGTTGATTTTGGAATACCTAATTCGACGTTTCGACGGGAGATGGACTTCCCAGGACTTCTAATTGCCGATAGTCTAATTAGTTAAAACGTTTCGTCTGGTACACTTGGTCTGCCGGTTGATTTCTGTTTCTTAACCGATCCAGTTTCTTCGAATCGTTTGAACCAACGTGTTATGTTATTTTTGTGTGGTGCATCTCTTCCGAATTCACGTCGAAACGCACGTTGAACTAAAATTACGGATTTTAATTTAGGTATCAATAAAACACACTTTGCTTTGTTTTTATCCGATAACATAGTTACTCACTAAACTCACCGCAACAACAATACAAGAACTGACGTTGTGGTTACAACTGCTGATAAACAAACTTTTGGGTTGGAGGCTTTCAGGGATACCAATAAAACTTTTAGAAATTTCCCTACAATCTTCCTATGAATTACTGAAACTGCACCATTCTTTTATGATAACTCTGTATAACTTAAAGAGTAAAACTGAAATAAAGAATTTTTCTTAAATTACAAATTTTTACCTCTCATCCTTTTTTCAGGCTTTAAGTAATTAAAAAAAAAAATCTACTGCTATATTTTTTAAAAAATATACTTCACTTATCTAGCAATATAAATAGCCATTTAAAATCTGGGAATTTTTCTCCTTTAAATATATAATTTTAAAAACTCTTTAAAAGGTATGCTTTTTAAAAACTGGCATGATAATTATTTCTGTTTAAAATTTTGATAGAATCCACATAAGCAAGAACACATAAAATATATATAATCAGTACAAAAAAAAATACAAGCTTAACGTCATCCGTTATCAAAGTGGGCGATAACGCCCTCTTGTGGACGCTAGAGGCCTTCAGAGGGGGGCGGTAGAAAAACCACAGAAAATTGGGGGCGTTCAGGCGGTCTGAGAAGGCGATGGCTGATTAAAAAAAAAAGTAAAAATTATGTTTTCCTAATATTTGAAATTGAAATGTAAGTTTCAACTAAGAAATAGGATATGCCAAGTTTAAAACTAATAATTACAATTCCTGTTTTTAAGATACGCTCTTAAAAATCATAATTGCAATTATTATTTTTAACAGAAAGTAAGTTTAAAAATGTTAACCACCCGGGTTGGTCTGGTAGTGAACGCCTCTTCCCAAATAAACTAGCTGATTTTGAAGTCACGATTTCCAGCGTTCAAGTACTAATAAAGGCAGTTACTTTTATACGGATTTGAATACTAGATCGTGGATACCGGTGTTCTTTGGTGGTTGGGTTTCAATTAATCAGAATCTCAGGAATGGTCAAACTGAGACTGTACAAGACTATACTTCATTTACACTCATACACACCATCCTCATTCATCCTCTGAAGTAATATCTTAATGGTAATTCCCGGAAGCTAAACAGGAAAAAGAAAAAAAAGTTTAAAAATTTTGGGGGGCGCTAGAAAATCTTTATTTCTCAATCTCTGGCCGATAGACGAAAAAGTTTGAGAATTAATTCTTTAAATTTTGTTCAACATTTTAAATCAAACACTAAATAAACAAGAAAATGATAAAAAAAATGTTTTTCATTGTGAAATTGCCTGAGACAGTAGTCCAGTAAAATTAAACAAATAATAATATTAATAAAATCAGCATTTGTAAACTGCACTAAAAATGGAAAAAAAAATACGAAACAAAAAAGAGAAATAATGCATTCCAAAGCACAAATGCAGGTTAAGCCTGATATTTTACCGTCATTTATCGCAATTAACAATGGACTAATACAAATAACCACAAACATTTTGTTCTAAATGTTTTTAAATATTCTTAGTTTTATTTAATTTTCATTACGAAAAAAAATTATTTCATAGCATTTATATTCCTATATTTCTTTGATAAGAACTGAAATTTTCTAGTAATTTTTATTAAAACTTCGCATCATAATAATAAAATGCTTGTTAAAAAATATTATAACGTTACTGAAAAGAAACTGGTAAAAATGACAATACTTTGCGTAAAATTTTAATTTAAAAACTACTTTAAGTTCAATTTAAAACCTACTTACTTTAGATCAGTTTTGTTATTTATTATAATTTGGCCTAATAAATGTACTTCAGTAGTTAGTAAATAATTAAAAAAAATAAATAAATAACTAATTATAATTATTTATTTATTTAGATAGTAGTAACAGGCTTACGCACTCTTACAATTACTAGACATAAATTAATTCTGCAGCGTATGAAAAGTACTATGCCTGACGATCATTTTTGTAGATCTCATTTGATTATTGTAAAACTTAAACTACCATTTTTGGATTGTTTAAATTAGAATTTGTATTACATAGTTCATTGGTTTTTCTTTTGTGATAGCTGGGACCGACTTCAAAAATAGTTATTTGTTGTAAATATTTTTACTTTAGTTAATAAATAGAAATAGAATTAATTGAAAATTTTTAGTGCTATTATTTTTGAATTCGGGTTTTTTAAAATTATTTTTTATGTCACAATTTTTAGTGATATCTAGTATCTTGTGTATCATATATTTATTTATTAATTATGAGTACTGATAATAATGTAATAAATGGCATCACCAAATTTTGATTCGAATTCATCACATTTGACCTTAGTTCGCACTATGTTTTTATTTCCTAAGGTTGAATTGTTGGCAGCGTCTATTCTAAAAAATAAGCATCTTTATAATTTTTTTTCATGTGGAAAAAATATTATAAATAATAGAAGCCTATGAATATCGTAAGCATCATGAACAAAGTAACAGTTTTATGGTAAATAGAAAAAAAAAGTTAAGAATATAATAAATAATATTATATAACAAATATAATTAAGTTTAATAATTATTTATTTTTTTGGTTTCAATATTAAAACGTGCGCGCGCACCATTTGACTGAACATAAGTCTATCAAAAAATAGAAAAGAACAACACAGTAATCGTGATTAGTCCTAGCTATTAAGTAAATGATTGCAATCGTCTCCGATGGATTACTACTACGACCAGTATTGTTAAAAATTATAAAGCAATAATTCAGATTTAAATGCTATAAACATACATCGATATAAATACTTTTTATATTGATATACTTTGGTCACTGGGTTCAATTAAGGGTAATTTATCAAGCGCTTGAACAACGTACACATAACTCCGACTTCAATAACATACTTTATATATCAAATTTTACACTACAAAGACTAAAATGAAAAAAAAATATTTAAAAAATATGCTTTTTATTACCTATATTCATAAAAACCTCACACTATTCAATAATTCTCGACAAAAATCTCCTAAAAATGTAGTGGTACTGTACAGGACATTTTAGAAGGTTCAAATTTCATTCTAGGCACTGGCTAAGAATTGCTATTTAAATCCAATCCCTAAAATCAAGAATATGATTAAACTCTCAAACGAAATAACGCAAGAAAATGAAAACTATACGCTGGACAAAAACATGGTCCATAATAAAATCAAAGTAAAAAAATTGGGATTATTAAGATGCTGCTGACCCGCTGGATTAGACTAGTGGTTAAACACGTTACCGCAAAAAATCAGCTGATTTTTTAAATCGAAAATTCTAAAGTTCAAACCTTTCTAAAGACAGTTGCATAAGGATTTTAATTATGACTGTAGATACTATGGATACTTTGGCAGTAACGTTTCAATTAACCTAACTACATGTCTTAGGAGTGATCGATCAGAGTGCTTCAAACTATATTTTTACCGGTACATTTACATTGCACTACACCTGCACCTACGTCAGGCCTGGCAAGCCGGTAGCAGTAATTGCATTTGCCTACACACACACACCCACACCCAGACCTGGCAATAGCTGGAAAACTGGTCAGAGAAATATATGTATATAAAGAGGCTGCTAGAATTTAGATTAAGCAATATTAGATAGATTTAGAAATGAGAGTAAAAGTTACATACTATACATATTTGGACCGTAATAATAATGAACTTTTAATGAAAAATAAACAAAATATCTATTGTACTGACCCTGAAAATTTAACAAAACGTGTATCAGATCACTTGAAGAACTAATTCGTAAATGAAACTCAACTGATGAATTACTTATATACGAAAAATGTTGATTTTTATTTAAGATTTGATTACAGTACTTAAAAAAGATATGAAAACAAACTTCAGTAATTGATGTAGCTTTTACAGTGAATGAATTCGTGAAATTGGCAAATTTTGAGAAACGAGAACCCAAAAATTGAACACTGATCACAATAAAGTAATATCACGAAATCAAAATCTATAAAGATGATCTGTACTAAATGGAGGATGAAGATTGTTATATATATAGCTGATAAGAGGATGAAGAAGGATGAAAAAATATATAGAGTAAAAAATTTAAAAATAGATAAATATTTTGAAAAAGATACATTAAACAAAGTAGCCATAAATTTTAATGATTATATGTTTTATCTATGTAATTACAAAAATCCCAGAAATTTATTTTGTAACATACGTTTCACGACATTTTATAGATTTTTAGTAATAAGTACAATAATATAACACGGCAGGAACCTAAACTCAAAGAATATTAACGTATTAACATTCAACATAAATAGACGTCAGGTGTTAAAAAATATTAACAAAAAACAAAAATTTTGATAATACGATTTCCCAACCATAACATAATTCAATAGAGTCAAAGGGTTGAAGATAATAATAACAATAATAATATGAGATGATTAATGTATATATTAGAGGGAATCACCTAACAAATCTAACACGGGCTAAGTAAAACCCCTAATAGATCATGATGACACAGGAATGGGACATTAAAGTATCATAGCCCCTATATATATCAAATACAATTTACTCCTTTCGCTCACCACAGATGTGGGACGTAATATTAGTCTAACTTAAGTAAAATATACTAAGACAACATTTTCCTCATCTCAAGAGATTAGATTAGGGTATCTAATGTATCACTGTCACAATCATATCATAAATGGTAATAAAAGAAGGGTTGGAAACAAAAGAACAGAAGAACAGAAGAAAATAGATCTGGAAACG
The DNA here is from genome assembly GCF_047948215.1 of Lycorma delicatula. Lineage (NCBI taxonomy): Eukaryota > Metazoa > Arthropoda > Insecta > Hemiptera > Fulgoridae > Lycorma > Lycorma delicatula. The sequence goes on from NC_134460.1 coordinate 31,360,465, forward strand.
AATTACGATAAAATAAATATTGAAAGATTAATGTGAAAAATATATATCTATATAAAAATTGTTTTATTGATGAATTAATTCACCACAGAAGCTTACAAAGAAGCTTGTACGTAGGAATATGAAAATGGACTTTTAGCTAATGAAAAATGCTATGCCTAACCGGGATTCGAACCCGGCATCTCCGGATGAATGCCGAAACGCTACCACTCGCCACGAACGGCATTTTTTAATTAATTAATTAATTAATATATTAACGTCCAGAACTGAATAATAATTAAAAATCATTGTGACAACTCCGAAAACAGAATATAACAGAGATTTTCTCTTTTAAAAAATACAAAATGTTAAAAAAAAAATAAATGAAACAACCAAAATCATAATTTTACAAATAGACGTTTATATCGCTGTAAGCAGATCAAGTAATATTATTTTGTAACTTATTTTCAATAACAGCAAATATTTTTAAATATAAAATCAGTTTTCATTCATAATTATCTGTAAATTATTTTTCGTTTGTTTTTTTTTAATATAAATTATTATTTATTTGTTTTGATAAACTTTACTACATAATTAAAACGTTTGTGCATGAAAAAGCTGACAACACAGTTTTTTTCCTGATGAGGTGGAATCCCATTTACGAACAAAGTGTCGGACTCGCAACAGTTTCCGCTAGTTGTTATTAAAGTGCGTATGTATGCCTGCGCCCTACCGACTAAACCTAACTACCTTATCAACTCTCCATCCTGGGGCCGGATCCGCGATCAATCACTACACGGCCCTAGGAGGTGCCTTTCGGAAAGGGGGAATCCAGAGTCTCCATGCATAAGCACCGCCGCCCACCGGCGCAAGCGTGGACGAACAACGGTTCTGCAGGGAGCTGTCCTTCACTTCTTTGGATAAACTAAGTGGTTTTGGACAACTAAGGTGATTTAGAGGACGACACCGAACACACACATGTACATACGAACATTAACATCCGGTTTTATGGGTTTTTTAGGTGTTAAAACGTAAAATCTAGTGTAAACCATATATACCCAAATAGGACGGATTACAAAACTTTCTTTTCTAAAGATATAGCTCTACTATAGCGATAGACGGGAAAGTATAAATATCTGTATAGAATACTTTTGAATGTATGATAAATATCAAGAACGGTAATCAAACCCGGAACCATCTGAATGAAAAATGAGAACGCAACAATTTCATCAACAATGTGAGTTAATAATTTTACAAATATTTTGAAATCTTTATTTATACCATAAGTCTTGAATTTAATGACCAGAATACTATATTTTTTTAAATATGATATTATTAAGATTTAGACATATTTTACAAGTATTTAACCAAGAAAATGAGATAAGATTACCAATTTTTAATAAATCCATAGTAATACAGGTAACCGAGAAAGGAACTGTATTATTCCTTAAATAATTTCTTTGCTTATTAAACTTAAATTAATATACTTGAAATTTAAAACGTGTTGACCCGAAACTAATAATACCGTAATTAGAGAATGATTAAACATGAATGATTTAATATTGACTAGCTATGACTAAAAAAACTTAAGCTCGCTTAAAACTCAAATTCGCAGAAGAGATCTGAAGGATAATTTTCCAATGTTTTGTTTGTTTTATTTTTAAAATGGTTTGAAAGCCAAATTTATCCAGATTCTTTATAGAGCGAGTAGTAAACCTTAAACAGAAAGTGTCGTAATTTACAATATTATTTTCGATTAGTAATATTTTAAGTTATTGAATAAATCAGATTCTGTATGGTTTTAAAGATAACATTTAGAAAAAGGATTGGATTTTATTGTAGTTACTGTATTCAATATAAGTAGACAGAAAATTTTATTGCACCTCGATTTTAATAGGTAATAAAGCGTTAAAGTAATTTTTCGTAGCTAACGCTGTCTTTGTACTCCATTATATTTAAATTTAAAACTACGTTCCATAAAATCTAAAGCAAACATTATTTATTATTTTTTTGCTTCAGTAACTTTGTTTATTTCAATTTGTACCGATTACCTCAGTTTGGCTATATTACTGTTCGTACCGAATTATGCATGAACCTGTTTTAACAAAACTTGAAGGATAAACTTATTTTAACAAAACAAAATTGAGTTGTTTTAGAAATCAAGCAATTTATACAACTGAATTTTTAATAACATCTGCAACTTATTAACTTGAAATATTTACCTTTGAGCTGCCGCTCAAAAATAAACTTTTATCATTTAATCTCTTGGAATGTAATTTACAAAAAAAAAAACCATTGATTGGACAAAAAATTCAAACCACTTGCCTTTTTGGTAAAATATATTTAATTTAGATGCTCAGTGTACATTTAAAAAGAATTTAAGGCAATGCAAATTAAAGAAAACAGAATTATATACAACGTTTGCAGAAACGTTTTTGAAATTTCAAGCAGGGACTTATTCACCTACCTTTTGGGGACAGATGTTTTTTTAATTTACACGCTATAGATGAATTTTAGAGAAAAGTTTCAAGGGAGAAGTAAATAAAATTGAAAACATTTCGTTGAAAAATATTTTTCTTTGTGATTTTGTCTACGGTTCCCTTCTATGTAAAAAATAAGATCTAAATATTATTTTAGACTTTTGGAATTAATTTGTGCATATAAATATTAATGTTAAGTATCCGATCATCACATCTCTGAAGTTGTTTATTCTGTAAAGAACATAAAATGGAGTTACTGGACCCAGGTTAGGAATGCATGGGTATGAAAGGGCTCGGTTGATCTTTCTCACGCTTAACTGGGGTTTGGTCTTGCAAGTAAAGAAGATAGAAGTATAAATACTCCGGGGAAGACCAGTTGCAAATTAGTTCTGCGAGATGTGAGTCCGAGAGGAGAGTCTGCGAGAGAGCTCTGCCTAGGAGATGTCAGTCTGCGAGAGAATACTACGATATAGTTCTAAGCGAGGAGTTATTGTGCGAGTTTGAAACGAGAGTGTTCTGCGAGGAGGCCAGTGAAGGAGCGAATTTCTAGTGAATTAAGTTCGACGCAATTAAGGTGATGTCACATGTAATTCCGGTACATGAAAAAACGAAGTGGCTGAGTTACTGTTAAACTATAAGTGAAAGAGATAATAGAAATTTTTTTCATTCATAAATTGTTAGGTTAATTTTATTTGTGAACAACAAAGGTATTTACAGTGAAAAAACTTTATACTTGACTTATCTATTGTACAATTGTTATTAATACAAGACTTGTGGTTAAAAGTGTTCAGACAGTTCCAAATGTCTTTTGTCAATGGAACTGAATTCTGTTTTCAATATTTAACAGCCAGTGAATAAATCCTGACGATTAACTTAAATTCTGTTTTGTATGTAATTACTGTTTGTTATTATTATTATCATCGTTGTGGTTGTGATTACTATGATTATTATTATTACTGTTTGCTGTTGTTATTATAATTCTGATTATTATTATTAGTTGTGTATTTCTTTTTATTGTTGTTTATTATTCTTATCGTCGTTGTTATTATTGATTTGTGTTATTTTATTTATGTTCTTAAACTAATAAATTGTAATTACATAAACATTTTCAATTGTCAATCTTCAATATTCTGATCGACCCGGGAACACGCGACAATATATTAATAATATACATAATCCTATTTAGTATGTTATATATATATATAGTATTTTAAAAAAAGGTCACCTTTCTTTACCTTTGTTTTATAAAAATGAAAATAATTATGCTTATTACAAAAATATTTTTCATTGGTAATTAAAAAAATATACAAAATTCAAACATTAAATAAAGAAAAAGAATTTAAAAGACTTAAAATTTAAAAATATAACATAAAAATATATTAAAAATAGACACCTTTAAAACCAAAATTATAATGCTAAAAGGGTTTCCTAGAACAAAAGATCAGGAAAGAAAATCTGAAAATGAAATAGTCGGAAGATCACTAAGAATATGCGGAAAAAACGCAAGAATATGCGGAAGAAAGAAATGAAGGATTTTGGAACGTGGTCCTGAAATGACCAAAATTAACAAGAAAAAACAGAATCACTTTTTACCTTAGGTATATATTTAATAAACATAAAATTTCTAATTTAGCTAATAAAAAAAAGAAATACCGATTTTCATGCAGGTGTAACAAATATTAATTCAATAATTAAAATACTATTAAAATTACATAATTAACAACTCAATGTAAATTAAATCTATTCTACAGGATTAGCCAATACAATATTTATTATATTATTCAACTCCAGTACTCTATAAAACGAAATGTAAATTAGCAACCGCAAGACGCGTGAAAACTAAAACAGTATTCATGCTAACATAATTTATAACAATAACATAATATGCAAAATAACTTGGCAAGGAATAATATGTACCAGTACTAAATTAATACAAATAAGATTATTTATTAAAAATAAAAAATGAACATATTAAATGTGTAATAATAAATTAAATAAAAAACGACTATACCCATTCCAAAGTGACAAATTAATTATAACTATTAGTACACTATTTTAGAGTTTTTAAAAAAAATAACACCAATAACATTCATTAATATTCATAAAAAATTATCTAACCACAAACATGATTATTATTTTAATAATTTTATTTTATTATGAATAAATAAAATAAGTAAAATAAAAAAAATACATCTAGATATCAAGAAAATAATATAAATATTTATTACTAATTATTACTTTACGTCTTTTATAATTACATTACTAATTTATCTTCGTACGAGTATATAACGTGATAAATAAATTAATGTTAAAACAACCACCTTTATTACATGTAAATATAACAACTACTAGTTTTACATATACAACCTATACGTGAAACCAAATGTGTTTCATTTTTCTAAAAAGATATAAAAAAAAATAATAATAATCATATTTGTTTAAAATATTTATTATATGATGTAAATTAAATGTTTTAATTAACGTTTAGAAACATATTTACATAAAAATAATAAACTCAATACAGTATTTTGAATATAATAAATTTTATTTGAACGAAGAAATTTCAAAGTTAAAATGCCGACCAGGAGGCGGTAAAGAAAACAGTGAATAAAAAAAAGTAAAAAAAAAAAACAATCCATAAATAAAAAAATTATTTAAATAAATATACATATTTAGTTGTGTATTTATTTTTAAGTCCCGTAATTATAAACGTTTAAGCAATCGCGTATGAATTGCAGATAATTCTTAAAAGTGACAGAATTTAAAAAAATTATAAACGTCCCATGACGTGATTATTCGGAAATATGAGGTTCAAAATTTTTAGACAAGAAACCTATAAGAAATTTTGTTTTTTTTATGCGAAAAGGTAAAAATTAAGGACATGCAAATATCCCTTCTTTCTAGCTTCTTTTCTCTTCTTCCATGGGTTTCTCATTTTTTCGGCATGGCTTCGTTTTTTCTCAATTGTCCATTTTCTTCCTGTCCTTTTTTCTATTACAAGAAATTTTATATTACAAATTATGCTTCAAAGTTATCTGTCGGAACAGTTCCCTTCTTTCAAACAAATCCTTTGGATTCTCCTTTGGAGATTCTCTTCCAATCTATTTCAGGTAATTTGATTTGCTTTTCATGTTCCACATCTTGCCAAAGATTTGTTTATTTAATTTCTATGGGTGCATCCTGATCAAATGCTCCAAGAAATTTAATCTTCTTCTCCCTATCGCTGTTTCTATGTTTTCTTGATTTTGATAAATCTGCTTATAAGATTTCATTTTGCATCCTTTCTCTGGTACCTTTGGACCAAAGTTTCCGAGGTAAACATTTTTTCGATCTTGAGCAATTTTTTGAGGTCGGTTTGGTGCAATGGTTTAGTGTCATATAAAATTACTGTTCTTATTATAATGTCTTAATTTTGAAATCTTGGAAAGATTTTTCTTATTGCAGATGTTTTTGGTAATAAATTTAAGCTTCTCCAATTTTAATATTTATTTTCAATTGACGCTTTTTCTATTCCTGTTCTGTTTATAACATATCCTAGTTATTTAAAGTGGTTCGTGTCATCTAATCCATTATCTTTCCGTATTTTTATTAAATATCTTTTTATATTATTTTTATTTATTTTTCCTAATGTGTACGTTGCAATCTGTCCAACTAGTGAACAATAAGCAACCTCCCCCCAGCGCCCACTGAGATGAGGATGACATGCAAATGAGATATAGTCTTGTACAAACTCAGGCCCACCATTCCTGAGATGTGTGATTAACTGAACCTCAATCGCCAAAGTGCACCGGTATCCACTGTCTAGTATTCTAACCTGTATAAAAGCAGTTAACTTTTACTAGGATTTGAACTTAAGAACTTAAAATATTTTTTTATTAAAGCTTGTATATATTCTTCCTTTCATTTTCTCAAGGAATCAAAAATTATTAATAAATTATATCCAAAATCTTAAAAAATTTCTTTTATAACAAAAATA